>NC_134256.1:22384911-22482411 GCF_965152275.1 Natator depressus | reverse complement strand
TCTCTCTGTCTCTCTATCTATCCCCATCCACTCCATCTATCTCTCTGTCTCTCTATCTATCCCCATCCACTCCATCTATCTACCTATCATAGTATCACAGGACTGGAAGGGACCTCGAGAGGTGACCTGGTCCAGTCCCCTGCACTCAAGGCAGGACTAGGTATTATCTAGACCATCACTGACAAGTGTTTGTCGAACCTGCTCCTGAAAAGCTCCAATGATGGAGATTCCACAACCTTCCTGGGCAATTTATTCCGGGGCTTGACAACCCTGACAGGTAGGAAGTTTTTCCTAATGTCCAACCTAAACCCCCCTGGCTGCAATTTAAGCCCATTGCTTCTTGTCCTCAGAGGTTAAGAAGAACTATTCTTCTCCCTCCTCCTTGTAACTAAACAAACCCCAGTTTCTTCAATCTCCCCTCATAGCTCATGTTTTCTAGACCTTTCCTCGTTTTTGTTACTCGTCTCTGGACTTTCTCCAATTTGTCCATCTCCTTCCTGAAATGTGGCGCCCAGAACTGGACACAATCCTCCAGTTGAGGCCTCACCAGCGCGGAGTAGAGCGGAAGAGTCACTTCTCGTGTCTTGCTTACAACACTCCTGCTAATCCAGCCCAGAAGGATGTTCGGTTTTTTTGCAACAGCGTCACACTGTTGACTCATATTTAGCTTGTGGATCCACTCTGACCCCCGGATCCCTTTCCGCCGTGCTCCTTCCTCGGCGGTCATTTCCCATTGTGTGTGTGCGACTGATTGTTCCTTCCAAAGTGGAGTACTTTGCATTTGTCCTTTTTGAGTTTCATCCTATTTACTTCCGACCATTTCTCCAGTTTGTCCAGATCATTTTGAATTTTCATCCTCTGCTCCAAAGCACTTTCAACCCCTCCCAGCTTGTTATTGTCCGCAGACTTTATCAGTGTGCTCTCTATGCCATAATCTAAATCACTGATGAAGATATTGAACAGAACCGGACCCAAAACCGATCCCTGCAGGACCCCACTCGTTCTGCCCTTCCAGCATGACTGTGAACCACGGATAACGACTCTCGGGGAACCGTTTTCCAACCAGTTTTGCACAAACCTTACAGGAGCTCCATCTAGGTTGTATTTCCCTCGTTTGTTTATCTATCTATCCCCATACACCCCGTCTTTCTTTCTTTCTTAAAACGTTAGCTGTGGGTGTATCTGAGTATAATATGATATAATATGAGTAGCTCTATTCCCGACTTTATAATACGAGTTTACACAAGAATATAAAAAGCTATTAATATAATATTAATAACTTACTAGCTATATGGGTATCCATGAGTACCACTATATTATTAGATGTGTATATATATAAGAATATACATGTATCTATTAATATAATATGATATAATTAATATTAGCTGTAACAATATCTATGAGTATCATAATAACCGTAGGTATTTATAGACGTGTATACACACAATGCGTGATGTATATCTGTACTACAATATAGTAGCTATCGGTGTTTATCTAGTCATATAATATTCACATATATTCTCATAATATAATAACATGTTAATATGACATGTCTATTAGCCATATGTGGGTGTCTAGGAATATAATATTTTGAGATACACAAGAATAGACCCATATCTAGGCATAGATGTTAATGATGTTACATTAATAACATTACTTGTTACTCAATTATATTTGATCTTTTATAATATATTCCTAGATATGGGTCGATTCTTGTGTGTGTATCCCTGTTAGATTATATTCACAGCTATACACGTATAGCTAATGTATAATATTATAGTACAATATAATTAGTATCCATGCTTGGATGTGTGGTATCTAGGAACATAATATGCTACAATATATATTGTAGTCTATAAATTCCGTGGTTCTTTCCCTTTTTTCATGTGCTTTGGGGTCTACAGGATCACCTGTATTGCTCTTAACCGGCTCCTAACACTTGCAGCTCTGTGTTATGATAATCTACTCTAACCCAATCTCATGCTTCAGGGCTGAAGCCAGGCACCTGGAGAGGTCAGGAAGGATTTCTCCCCCCATTTCCCCCCTCCCCACCACCTTCCTCTGAAGTATTTGGGGTTGGTCAAAGCTGGAGCCAGGATACTGGCCAGCGGTGCTCTGAGCTAGCAAGGGGATAGATCATCTAGTCACGTCTCAATTGAATACCTGTCACGGCAGGGGCCATGGGCATGGGTGAGGTCTCGGTTTCCCCCGTTCTTAAGAGTTTAGTTTCCTGAGCACTGAAAAGCTTTACTCTAACTGAAGATACAAGGTGGGCAAGGAAATATCTTCTATTGGACCAACTTCTGTTGGGGAGAGAGACAAGCTTTCGAGCTTACACGATGGAGCTCTTCTTTCGGTTTTTAAGTGAAGTCTTTGGGCTCAGAACATGGGTGACTAGATGGAATTCTCTGGGCTGTGACTCAGGAAGTCAGACTAGATGATCTAAAGAGCTCTTAAACACTAGGAAACTATCATATTCATAAACACGTGTAAATAAATAGCCTGTAATCATATATATAGAAATAGACACATATAGCTCCTATATTACATTATATCCCTAGATATGTGTAGATCTAGGACTATAATATAATACGTAATATAATTAATACGAATTCCTAGTTGTATTTGTAGATCTAGAAATGTAAGAGTCACAGATTTCTGTATATAGCTGTGTCCACATTAGATTATATTCTTAGATCTACACATACCTACCAGGATTATATAATACGCACCAGTATTTTCGTAGATCTAGGAACTCAGTACAATAGATTTCTGTGTATATTTCTGTAGCTATTGAATCTGTAAAATGTACGTCTGTATGTCTGGCTGTGAAATCTATCTCTATACTGGAGAAATCTCTGAAATATATAATATAGAGCTATGAAATCTATGATGTTCCCAGCTATATGGGTATGTGTCTGTAACGATTTCTGTATATTTCTTAGACAGTGATGAAATCTATAATTAACCTAGGAAGGATCAGATTTTTGGCCATAAATGTAGATTTCACCCTACACACATAAACCAATGGGGAAAAAATTCTGTTGGTGATCATTGAAATTGGCAGATAGGCGAAGTAAGAAACTTGCTTATGAGAGTTCTCCTTGTGGATATTTTGATGTTCGATATTGATGAGTTGTTTTAATGGTTTCAAAGCTTTAACTGTTTGCATCTCAACACCTGCTGCCATTCAATAATTATTCATCTGGCTCCTTCCTTGCCTGACCTTCCCTGCAACCATGAAATTTTAAATTGATACAAATGGGGGGGGGGGGAAGGGGAGATGCTTAAAAATAAACAAGATGATTCGTCAGATTTGGAAAAAAGACATCCTGCCACACCTAGCTATAATATTCTTGGCTATAAATATATATGTCAGCATGGAGCTATGGAGTCTGATTTATTCCTGGCTACACGTGCACCTTTCTCTCTCTAGCGGTGACATCGGTATGTGTGGCTGGACATGTATATTTGCGCACACAGCTGTGAAATCCCTAAGATTCCCCGCTATACGTGTCTGTTTCTATAGGGGGCTGTGCAAATAATGTGCAATCCTTGGGCAGATGTACATGTCCATTCCCCCTCACTTCTGTTGTGTATTAACACACTCACTCTTTAGCAAGCCACAAACAATTTGCTCCCAAAAGCGGAGCAGGTTGCTAAGTAACTGCCGTGTTTCTATACCTATTACTTGTACAAACCCGAGGACTTCAATGCAAGAGAATTAATAGCTGTGGATATTACCGGTTATACGCTGTCTCCTGAACAAGCAGCCCACCCTCTGCTCTAACTGCTACATCCCACTCCTGTACCAGAGCCAGGAGAGAACCCAGGAGTCCGGGCTCCCAGGGCCCCAGCTCTAACCACTAGGCCCCACTCCCCTCCCAGAGCCAGGGAGAGAACACAGGAGTCCGGGCTCCCACTAGACCCCACTCCCCTCAGGTACTCTTGCAGGCTAGTTTGTTAGGGTAGGCTGGGCTGCGCAGGTTGGTTTGTTATTGTAGGGTCTCCAGCTAGGGGGAAAGAAGCTACAGGCCAGGAGAAAAACTTTAGTGAGTCAAACCCCTTCCAGGGAGTAGGGCATTTTCTGCGGCTAGCACCGCCCTCTAGTGGCCATTTTCATCTCTGCAGTTGAAATTTTCACAGAGCAGGGGAGAGAACCCAGGAGTCCTGGCTCCCAGCCCTGCCTGCTCTAACCACTAGACCCAACTCCCCTCCCACAACCCGGGAGAGAACCCAGGAGTCCGGGAACCCTCCCCCGGCAGCAGGCTCAGAGGTCTGCAGAATGCGTTATCCTTGCTAGTGGCCTCCCTTCCTGTTGACTCTAATGGTTAGGGAGAGGCTGGGAGCCAGGACTCCTGGGTTCTCTCCCTAGCTCTGGGAGGGGAGCGGGGTCTGGTGGTTAGAGCGGGGGGGGGAGGGCTGGGAGCCAGGACTCCTGGGTTCTCTCCCCGGCTCTGGGAGGGGAGCGGGATCTGGTGGTTAGAGCAGGGGGGGGCTGGGAACCAGGACTCCTGGGTTCTCTCCCTAGTTCTGGGAGGGGAGCGGGGACTGGTGGTTAGAGCGGGGGGGGGGGGCTGGGAGCCAGGACGCCTGGGTTCTCTCCCCGGCTCTGGGAGGGGAGCGGGGTCTGGCGGCCAGGGCAGGGGGCGGGGTCCCTCCCCTTGCGCACCAGGAAGAAGGATTTTTCCCAGCCCTCACAGGGTTAACCCCCCCCTCTCCGCCCCCTCTGGGTGCCCCACGGAGCTCGGGTTTCCGATCAGCTGATGGCAGCGCAGTGACCTTCCCCTTGGGCGCTGCTGGGGCGCCCTGCCCGGACCCACGGCCCAGCTCCCTCCCGCCGGGGGCGGGGTGTCTGTGCGCCAGGGCAGGGGGAGTCCCCCAGCCCCCCCCAACCCGGGGATCGGGGGCAGGAGAAGCCAGGAGGCGGCGATGGACTTTGCCCCCGGAAGCCCGTGAGTGGAGAAGGCGGCTGTGTTGGAGTCTGGCAGAGGGGGTGGCCTGCGGGGCGCAGGGTGACGGGCCATGGGGGGCCAGCAGGGGGTGCTGTGGGGCGGGGGCGCTCTCCCCTGGCAGGCAGGGCCGGGCACTAGGGGGCAGTGGGGAGTGGGGCGGGGGGCTGGGCAGGGGGTGCTCTCCCCTGGCAGGCAGGGCCGGGCACTCGGGGGGCGGTGGGGAGTGGGGCAGGGGGCTGGGCAGGGGGTGCTCTCCCCTGGCAGGCAGGGCCGGGCACTCGGGGGGCGGTGGGGAGTGGGGCAGGGGGCTGGGCAGGGGGTGCTCTCCCCTGGCAGGCAGGGCCGGGCACTCGAGGGGCGGTGGGGAGTGGGACAGGGGGCTGGGCAGGGGGTGCTCTCCTCTGGCAGGCAGGGCCGGGCACTCGAGGGGCGGTGGGGAGTGGGGCAGGGGGCTGGGCAGGGGGTGCTCTCCTCTGGCAGGCAGGGCCGGGCACTCAGGGGGCGGTGGGGAGTGGGGCAGGGGGCTGGGCAGGGGGTGCTCTCCTCTGGCAGGCAGGGCCGGGCACTCGAGGGGCGGTGGGGAGTGGGGCAGGGGGCTGGGCAGGGGGTGCTCTCCCCTGGCAGGCAGGGCCGGGCACTCAGGGGGCGGTGGGGAGTGGGGCAGGGGGCTGGGCAGGGGGTGCTCTCCTCTGGCAGGCAGGGCCGGGCACTCGAGGGGCGGTGGGGAGTGGGGCAGGGGGCTGGGCAGGGGGTGCTCTCCTCTGGCAGGCAGGGCCGGGCACTCGAGGGGCGGTGGGGAGTGGGGCAGGGGGCTGGGCAGGGGGTGCTCTCCTCTGGCAGGCAGGGCCGGGCACTCGAGGGGCGGTGGGGAGTGGGGCAGGGGGCTGGGCAGGGGGTGCTCTCCCCTGGCAGGCAGGGCCGGGCACTCGAGGGGCGGTGGGGAGTGGGGCAGGGGGCTGGGCAGGGGGCGCTCTCCCCTGGCAGGCAGGGCCGGGCACTCGGGGGGCGGTGGGGAGTGGGGCAGGGGGCTGGGCAGGGGGTGCTCTCCCCTGGCAGGCAGGGCCGGGCACTCGGGGGGCGGTGGGGAGTGGGGCAGGGGGCTGGGCAGGGGGTGCTCTCTCCTGGGCGGGGAGCTTCTGTCTTTGGTGCCATGAATTATAGCAGTGACTCAGTTTCCCACTAGACTCTGAATTTATCTCCCCCTCAACCCGGAACTGATTCCTGTAGCTTCATGAGCAGAAACTTTCCGTAAATATTGACATGGATGTTTTTATAAAGAGGAAATAAATATGCACTTCATGTATTTGCTTCCATTCCCAGCTGTGGGATCTAGTGTTTTGAGCAGGGGGCTGGGAGTCCGGACTCCTGGGTTCTCTCCCCGGCTCTGTGAGGGGAGTGGGGTCTAGTGGTTAGAGCAGCGGGGATCTGGGAGAAAGGGGGGTTGTCTCGGGTGCAGAGCTGGTTGCCGTCCCAGGCTGGGGTGTGGGGGCAAGGGCGCGGTGGGTGTCTCTGGGTCTCATGGCCTCGGGGGCTGGTCGTGGAGTCGGGTGTTGGCGTCTGGTGCCGCTCTTTGGGGTCCCGGTGGCAGCGGGGGGAAGTCGTCAGAGCCCTTTGCCAGTGGCCCCCCCTTTGTGACCGGATCTCCTGGCTTCCCACCCACTGGCTCGCAGGGGATCCAGTTCTCTCCTGCTTGCTAGATCCCTCTGGATCCCTGTACCGCCGAGCCCTCTGCATCCTTCCCACCCGCCCCCCTTGATCCCCTCTGGAAACCTCTCCAGATCCCAAAGGATCCCTCCACCCCCACCAGATCCCCCCCTCCTGTCCCGGCCACGAAGCTTTCTTCTCTGGCTCCCCCAACGGACGGCGGGCGGGGTGCTGGCCGGTGCCGCCTTCCCTGCGGCGTCCACAGTCCTGGCCTTCTCACGTGGGCCCCTCTCTCTCTCCGGGGCTCGCTGGCCCGGTGGGAGCCAAACCCAGCGCCCTGCACTGTCTGCCTGCCCATCCCAGCCATCAGGTCTCTCTCCGTGCCCCTGTGATGCCGTGGGGGCCCCTGTGGGCCTTCTCCCCATGGCTCCATGGCCCGGCGGGGCTTGCTCCATACATGGCTCTGTGGCCCGGCTCCAGCTTCTCTCTCTCTGGACCTGTGATCTCCTTGCCGGTGGCGCTGTGGCTCGTCCCAGGGGGCGCAGCCTGGTCCTCTCCGTGGCCTGTCCCGTGGCCTGGCCCAGCCTGTCTCTCTCCGTGGCCCCATGTCTCTCCGTGCCGTGGTGTCCTGACAGGCCCTGCCCAAGCCCCTGGC
This sequence comes from Natator depressus, assembly GCF_965152275.1. Taxonomy (NCBI): domain Eukaryota; kingdom Metazoa; phylum Chordata; order Testudines; family Cheloniidae; genus Natator; species Natator depressus. The sequence goes on along the minus strand of NC_134256.1, from coordinate 22,475,157 downwards.
TGTGTGTCTCTGCGTGGCTGCTCTCCGCGTCCGGCTCTGGCACGGGGGGCTCTGCTCCCCCTCTCGCTGGGCCGGGGTCTCTGTGTGGTCCGTGCTGTCCTGCTCCTCCTTGACTTGGTGTTTTTTCTTCTCTTCCCCCCTTTTGTCTGTCGTTCGCTCCCCCCCTCTGTCTCACGGCCTGACCCCGCGTGCCCCCCCGGTGGTCTCTCGATCACTGTCTATCCACCCCATTCACCCCATCTCTCTATCCACCCCATTCACCCCCTCTATCTATCTATCTATCTATCTATCCATCTATCTATCCCCATTCACCCTCTCTATCTATCTATCTATCCATCTATCTATCCCCATTCACCCTCTCTATCTATCTATCTATCTATCTATCTATCCCCATCCACCCCATCTATCTATCCCCATCCACCCTATCTATCTATCTATCTATCTATCTATCCCCATCCACCCCCTCTATCTATCTATCTATCTATCCCCATCCACCCCCTCTATCTATCTATCCCCATCCACCCCCTCTATCTATCTATCTATCTATCTATCTATCCCCATCCACCCCCTCTATCTATCTATCTATCCCCATCCACCCCCTCTATCTATCTATCTATCTATCTATCCCCATCCACCCCCTCTATCTATCTATCTATCTATCTATCTATCTATCCCCATCCACCCCCTCTATCTATCTATCCATCCACCCCCTCTATCTATCTATCCATCCACCCCATCTATCTATCTATCTATGCTGTCCCCATCCAACTCTTGTGTGTCCCTCTCCCCCCATTCACACCCTCCCCCCATTCACACCCCTCTCCCCGATTCACACCCCTCCCCCTAGCCTCCCCTCCCCATTGCTGTCTCTCTGCTGCCCTCTATAGGTCCTCCGCGTCTCCCACTCTGCACCAGTATTGCTGTCCTGCTCAATCGCTCCTCCACTCGCAGCTAGCTCCCCCCGCCCGGCAGGCAGAGTGCAGGTAAGACAGCCAGCCACCCCCCACTAACCCCCCCCCAACCCCAGCACATCCACTTCGGCCCCCCCCGCCCGCCCGCCCTGGCACCTGCAGCTCCACGGCTTCCTCTCAGCCATACACCCAGCGTCTGCCCGGACACCTGGGTTCTCTCCCCAGCGCAGGGAAGGGACTGGGGTCTAATGATTAGAGCAGGGAGGCTGGGAGCCAGGACGCCTGGGTTCTCTCCCCAGCGCAGGGAGGGGACTGGGGTCTAGTGGTTAGAGCAGGGAGGCTGGGAGCCCGGACGCCTGGGTTCTCTCCTCCGCTCTGGGAGGGGAGTGGGGTCTAGTGGTTAGAGCAGGGAGGCTGGGAGCCTGGACGCCTGGGTTCTCTCCCTGGCTCTGGGAGGGGAGTGGGGTCTAGTAGTTAGAGCAGGGAGGCTGGGAGCCTGGACGCCTGGGTTCTCTCCCTGGCTCTGGGAGGTGAGTGGGGACTAGTGTCTAGTTCCCCTCTCCCCTTGCACCTCTCCTCCCTCCAGTCGTGTCTCACATTCCCGCCATCCTGCGCCCCCAGACTGCTCCCCTGGGGAAGGGGAGGGGTATGGTGCCCCCTCCCCCAATGGGGGCGTGTTCTGTCGTGAGTGCTCTGGGTCTAACCTGTCTGTCTGTCCCTGTCTCTCTGTCTCCCCCCCCCGACCCCCCCAGGGATGATTTGGAGGGCGAGGACATCCATCAGTTCTGCTGTCCCGCCTCGGAGTGCAGCAGCCCGTCCTCTAGATAACCTGGAGGGGGTGCAGCTGAGACCTCCCCGCCATGCTCTCCTGCAGCCCCCACGGCTTCACCCTCCCCGCCCGCCCCAGCGCCCGGGGTAAGGAGGGCTGGGGCCATTCCAGAGACGCAAACGCCCCCCACCTCCCACCTAGCTAGAGCCAGCCAACTACTCCCCCACTTCTGTTTGACTCTTCACCCCCCACATTGCCTTACACCTTTCACCTCCAGCTGCTCTGATGTGACCTTTAGCTCCAAGAGTTTGATTTGACCTTTAACTCCCCCCAGACGTGGTCTTGGCCTTTGACCCTCCGTTTGTTGGCGCGACCTTTGGCCGTGAGACTTTTGTTTGACCCTCCTGCGTTGGGTTTGACCTTTAACCTCCCCTTCTTGACCGTTCCCGCTCGCAGCTAGGGTTGTGTTTGGGCGTGGCGAGCCGGTCACTTGACCAGTCAACAGACTCAATTGGGCAGTCGATTGTCCGGTCAAACCGTGTCAATCGACCGCTCCAGCGGTGTCCTGTGGTTGATCAATTGACTGGCTCAACAGTATCAGGTGGTTGGTCAATTGATGAGTCCAACAGTGTCAATTAACTGGTCAAGGGACTGGCCCAGCGATGTCAATTGGTCAAATACTGTCAGCTGGCCGGTCAAATAAGTGGGGTCAATTGTTGAACTAGTCGGTCAATTGTTTGGTCAAACGATGTCAGTTGGGCGGTCAGTTGACCACTTATTATTTGACCGCGGTCAAATAGTGTCCTGTGTTCCAGCCGGAGTGGCGGCCAACCTTTCTGAGTGCGCCGCGGTGCGACTCTTTCATTTCGTAGCGCTTTCTTTCCTTGCCCTTTGCATTGTACTGAGTGACAATAACGCGTCTGAGGCACTTGTGCGTGTGGAATTCGGCATTTTACGGCTACACTCAGCCTATGGAAGCCCATGAAGCCTGACGCTTTTTTGGTTACTCTTCTAATAAGTAAACACATCCAAATATTGGACCTTTTTTTGATGTTATTTGACTGGCCAATTGACTAATCGCTTTTTGAACGTTCAAGAGCCCAAAGCTAGTTTTGTTTGACCTTTCACCCCAACATCGGCTTTGACCTTTAACCTCATGCTGCTTGGGCATGGCCATTGGCTGCAGCATGGGGTTGACCTCTAACTTCTACTACTTGGACTTGACCTTTACGCCCCCGGTGGCTTGATATGATCTTAAGAACCCTTTGCTTTTTGTGGCTTGACCTTGACGCCTATATTGAATTTGACCTTTAACCTCTTGCTGCTTTGACTTGAATGCTAGCACCAAGAGTTTTGTTTGACCTTTAGCCCCTTGTAGAATTAAACTTTGACCCTCGTTCAGTTGTATTACCTTTAGATCCTAGTTTACTTTGACCTTTAGTCCCCAAGTTGGGTTTGACCTTTAACCTTCTGTTGCTTTGACATGGGTTTTAACCCCATAGTGGCATTGACCTCTAACCCCGTTCCATTTGCTTGCCCTTTGACCCCTTCATTGACCTTTAACGTCCTGCAGCTTTGTTGTGACCTACAACCCCAATGTTGAGGTGGATCTTTAACTGCTCACGCTTTTGACATGAGTAGCTTTCTTTGACTTTTAACCCCCACCATTGGGGTTTGACCTCTCACCTCCTGTATGGTTGGACGGAGCTTTAACCCCATAAATTCTGTTAGCTCCTTATCACTGCACATTGCGGGTCAACCTTTGGCCTTCTGTGGCTTTGAGATGTCACAAATCCCACGCATTTTTCCGACCTTCAGCCCCCATTTGGGTTTGACCTTTAACCCCGTGCAGCCTTGTGATGACCTGCAACTCCGTGACAATTGTTTGACCTTCGGCCCATTTGGGTTTGACTCTTGACCCCTTTCCATTTCAAGGCTGCTGATCTTTGGCCTCTTATCACTTGTGTTTGACCTTTGACCCCGTGAGGCTTGTTTTTGCCTGTGGGCCCCAGCAATTTAAGATTGACCTTTGACATCTCTAAGATTGACCTTTAACCCCATAGGCTTGACTTTCAATCTCTGACTTTCAAGCTCCGCCCCCTCCCTCCCTGTCTACTTGATTTGACCTTGAAATGCCAGCTGGCCCCTGTTTGGGACTGGACCTTTGACCTCTGTCTACATTAATGACTCAGAACCCAGCCCCGTCCCCATTGCAGTCAGGGAGTGATTTGGGATTGATCCCAGCGGGCTGAGATTAGAACCCAGCCCCGTCCCCATTGCAGTCAGGGATTGACTCCGGATTGACCCCAGCGGGCTGAGACTAGAATCCAGCCCTGACTCCACTGCAGTCAGGGAGTGACTCCCGATTGACCCCAATGGGCTGAGATCAGAATCTGTTCCTGTCCCCATTGCAGTCAGGGAGTGACTCTGAATTGACCCCAGCAGGGTGAGATCAGAATCCAGCCCTGTCCCTGTTGCCGTCAGGGAATGACTCTGGATTGACCCCGCGGGCTGGATCAGAATCCGGCTCTGTCCCCGTTGCAGTCAGGAGTGACTCCAGATTTGCTCTGGATTGACCCTGGTGGGCTGAGATCAGAATCCAGCCTTGTCCCTGTTGCAGTTGGGGGAAGACTCCAGATTGGCCCCGGGGGGCTGAGACCCGACTCTGCAGCTGCTTTCGACTCCCTTGCGTCTCTGGAACGGACCCCGATGCCTCCGCCCCCCCTCCCCCCCAGCCTCACTCTCCCAATTGCAGTTTACACATTTTTCTATGCAGAAGCAGAAGCCTTAACTCCCAGCCCCCCCGCGACGCCCCCCTGCAGGAGGACAGCGACGGAGCTGCAGAAACCAGCCCACCCGCCCCACCCCCAAAAATCTGGACAACCCCCCTATGCTTCTACGGGGCTTCCGCCCCCCCCCCATCATGGCCGTGCCCTGAAACAAACGAACCTTTGAACCCTACAACGCTTCCGCCTGCCTCTCTGGATCTGTTTTCTGGATTTTGCTCCGTCCCCCTTCCTCCCCGTCTGGACTTGGTGCGGCCTCCTCTTTTGTTCGTACCTGACCGAGGGCACTGGGATCGCAGGCTCGGGGAGTGCGTGTGCGTGCAGGGGATGGGACACCTGGATCCCGGACCTGACCCCCAGCCCCGCTCTTCAGGGCCTTGGACTGTGCCTCCCGCGGCGGGATTGGATGGGGCCGTGCTCACGCCGACAGGCGTCTGGAACTTTGTGGGGGGGGGGGGAGGCGGGTGTGCACGGATCCATGCGAAGCTGGTGTCTCTGGCACCTGTCCACCAAGCAGCCTGGATGCCCCACTGGGACGTGCAAATTGGAGGAGGGGGTTCCCCAGGGTGGGGGCGGGGGCATGTGCAAAATGGGTGGCTTGCGCTGACCTGCCTGGTGCTGGGCGTGCAAAATGAATGTGACTTGGCGTGCAAAAGGGGGGTGCCTGACACTGCTCCCTCCCCCCAGCAGTCATGCACAAGCCCACGTGCCATTTGCATGGAATGGTTGAGCGATCGATGTGCAAAAGGCTGGATGCTAATTGCCCCTGTGTGGGTGGGTGGAACAAATGTGATTTGCACATAGCTGATGACCAAAATGGGTGTGGGGGGGAATTGGCACACACCTCCCAAGCAGCAGGTGTGCAAAGTGAGTGTGTCTTGGTCTAATCTGCTGCTTCGCCAGGGTGCTAAATTATTGAGGCTGGTGTGCAAAGCAGGGGGGATTTGTGCTAATCTCCCAGCGCAGTGGAGGTGCAAAATGGAGGTAACTTGCACAGATTCCCCCCACGCTGGGTGTGCAAAACAAGTGTGCATTGCACCGATCGACCATGCAGTGTGCAAAATGAGTGTGACTTGCACGGAATTCTCAGTCGGTCATCTTTGAAAATGGGTGTAATTTGCACTAATTTGTTGGGTCATCAATTTGCAAAGCCGGGAAGGGGGAGAGGTGCATATGTCCCCCTGCCGCCAGCATGCAGGCCAAGTGTGATTTGCACAAATCTGCCGTGGTGCAAAATTGCACTGGTTTCCCATGCGGGCGGTTGGGCGTACAAGGTGGGTGTGAGTTGTACTAATTTGGCATGTCCCCGATATGCTAAAGGAGTGCGGTTTACCCTGTTTGCTAACGAGGCAGCAAAAAGAGTGTCGTCCGCACGAATCAGCCGTGCAGCCACAGAGCCGGGGGGGGGGCGGGATTTGCACGGCTTTCCCCAGTGGTGGGCGTGCAAAATGAGTGTGCCTCACCCCGATGCGCCACCACGGCTGGCGTGCCAAACACGAGGGCTCACGGCCGAGCTTGTTCGCACCGTGGGTTCTCCAACCCGGGCACAAGTAATTTGGGGGGAGGGCAGAGGGGAATGCACAGGGATATGGACATGGGTGTCCCCCCACTGTGCCCCCTCCTCCCCATCTGCCCCATAACCCATCCCCCCTGTAAATATAACCCCAGGGGTCTTTCTACCAGCTGCTGTATGTACTATATGAAAGGACGCCAGCTTTGTCTGGCAGAGAACCATGTGGAATAAAAGGGACCATGCAACCTGTCGCAGATTCTGTACCCCCTCTGTGCCGGATACCCCCCGATCCTCCCACACACCAGCCCGATGGATAACTCCAGCGTTCACCAGCTCAGCTGGACTTGGTCTGCTTTGGCTGGGAGAGCTGCAGTAGGGGGCGCTCTCCCCTGGCAGGCGGGGCTGGGCGCTGGGGGGCACCGTGGGGCAGGGGGCTGGGCAGGGGGCTCTCCCCAGGCAGACGGGGCTGGGCGCTGGGGGATGCCATGGGGCAGGGGGCTGGGGGGCGCCTTAGCATGAGACCTGAGGAGGATGAGACTGTTTCTGCAAGAGCTGGGTGTGAACCCCAGTGTCCGGGTCAAAGCCCAGCTCCAGTGATCTCATTCGGCCTCCTAAATCCAGCTGCCCCCACCCCAGAGGTGGCTGCATCTCAGCGCTGGGCGAGCCATCCCCGGGCAGTGTTATATGAGGCTGTTCCCAGCTGCCCCCACCCCAGAGGTGGCTGCATCTCAGTGCCGGGCGAGCCGTCCTCGGGCAGTGTTATATGAGGCTGTTCCCAGCTGCCCCCACCCCAGAGGTGGCTGCATCTCAGCGCCGGGCGAGCCCTTCCCCTGCGGCGTTCTGTGTGGCGGTTCCCCGGCTGCCCCGCCCCAGGGATCAGCAGGGGTTGAGCGGTGGATGGGACCGACCCAGCTGGTTTGGCCAGGCCATGGGTGAAAAACACCTCGCTCTGGGGTGGGGACTGGGGGACCGTGGGGCAATTCTGGCCTCCAGCCCTGGGAAGAGCTGAGAGCAGCAGGAGGTGCAGTACTAAGTATGACCACCGGGTGGTAGCACCAGACCAGCTCGGCTATAGCGCGACTGTCCGCAATGGAGCCAACCAGAGCCAGGACGCCTGGGTTCTCTCCCTGGCTCTGGGAGGGGAGTGGGGGCTGGTGGTTAGAGCAGCGGGGGGCTGGGCGCCAGGACGCCTGGGTTCTCTCCCTGGCTCTGGGAGGGGAGTGGGGGCTGGTGGTTAGAGCAGCGGGGGGCTGGGCGCCAGGACGCCTGGGTTCTCTCCCTGGCTCTGGGAGGGGAGTGGGGGCTGGTGGTTAGAGCAGCGGTGGGCTGGGCGCCAGGACGCCTGGGTTCTCTCCCTGGCTCTGGGAGGGGAGTGGGGGCTGGTGGTTAGAGCAGCGGGGGGCTGGGCGCCAGGACGCCTGGGTTCTCTCCCTGGCTCTGGGAGGGGAGTGGGGGCTGGTGGTTAGAGCGCGGGGGGCTGGGCGCCAGGACGCCTGGGTTCTCTCCCTGGCTCTGGGAGGAGAGTGGGGGCTGGTGGTTAGAGCGCGGGGGAGGGTGGGGGCTGGGCGCCAGGGCACCTGGGTTCTCTCCCCAGCTCGCGCGGGGGGGGGGTGTCCTTTGCTGCTGAGATGCAGCCACTGGCTGCCTGGTTGCTCCTAGCATTTGCACACTCACATACTGCCCCCTCCCGGTCACACTTCCCCTTTGCATGGCCCTCTCACACTGATGCACAAGTGCGGGGGAGGGGTTCCGCACTGAGCCCCGCCCCGCCCACTGTTCCGGAGCATGGAGATGCCCCCAGCCCCTGCGCTGCCCCCCCCGCCCCCACTGTCCTGGTCACCCCTCCCTTTGTCTCCCACTTCCCACTGCCTGGATATAAAAAGCACCTTGTTGTTGCCAGGCAACCCCCCTCCCCATTGCTTGGCAACAGGTGGCACGGAAACGGGGCGGGGGGGAGAGGGGAGAGACAGGCCCCTTCGCCTGCCCTGCGTGGGCTCGGGGGAGGATGGGGCATGGGATCTTTGCACTACCCCCCCCCCCGTGCAAACTTGTGCCCAATGAGACAGCCACTTAGGTGCAATCCCTCCCCCCGGCATGCATGGAAATTGAGCAGGGGCATGACCCCCCCCACTCGGGTGTGCAAATCCCCCCTTGCACACTTCTAGGAGCGAGTCAGGGGCACCTAGATGCCTCTGAGCTGCCCAGGCAGTGCCCAGCCAGTAGTGTTTGCATCCTGCCTTTGCACTTTTAGCACACCCACTCACAAGTATTTGCACACACACATGCCCCTGCATTCACACTTTTTGCACACCCAGGCACAAGCATACACAGCCAATGGTATCAGCATGTGCGCGTGCACACACACCGGCCCGTGCGCCTTTTGTACCTCCATGCACCCGCAGGCACAGCCAATGGCATTTGCACACCTACAATTACACTTTTTGCACACTCACAAGTGTGCACAACCCATGCTATTTGCATGTCTACATTTACACTTGGTGCAGGCCCAGTATCCTTGCATGGGCATTTGCCTGCCGCCATACGGCTCACACGTCTGCATTGGCACACCTGCTCACAAGCATATTTCCTGGGCTGGCTGGGCCCAGGGGTCCGATCTCGGGGGAGCGTGGCAGGGCTGGCACGTCTAGGCCTTGTTCCGTAGTGGTGGTGGGACGCTTGCACAGTGCAAGCCTCTTGCACTCCTCATAAGCCAGAGGAGAGGGGGGTGAGCTTGTGGGGGGGTGCACAGCCCCCCCCGGCCCCACACCTTCTGGCTCAGGTGCACTAGTGGAAGTAGGGGTGGCTGGAGGAGCGGCTTTGGGGTACAATCCCCCCCCCCCGAAGACAGGGGCTTGAGAGGCAGGAGGCCTGGGTGCAGAGGATTCTGGGAGAGGCATGATGAGCAAAGGGTTCTGGGAGACAAGGGTGAACACAGAGGATTCTGGGAGAGGGACAGACACAGGATTCTGGGAGAGGCGTGGGAACAAAGGATGCTGGGAGACTGGGCTGAGCACAAAGGATTCTGGGACATGCCGGTGTGCAAAGGATTGTGGGAGAGGCAGGAGCGCAGGGGATTCTGGGTCGCAGCACACCTGCCCAGCGTCACGCTAACAAGGAACATAGGGGCGGGAACTAGGGAACACGACCTGCTCCCAGCTAGGGGACGGGGGGGGGAACGGATGGGTGAGGGGGGGCATGAGCTAAAAAGTAAAAACTACTTCCAGCCCCCCCCCATTAAAAGTGTTCCAGCCCCGCTGAGGGGGAGGCAGCGTGACCCCTCCCTGGGCCGCCCCCGCCAGGCACAGGGAGTGGGGCAGGGGGCGCTCTCCCCTGGCAGCCAGGGCTGGGCACTGGGGGGCGCCAGGGCAGGGCTGGGCGCGGTCGCCCGGCCAGGCAGAGCTGGGAAGGGGAAGTGGCTGGTCCAGCCCAGAAGCTGCAGCTGTCGGGGTTGGGGGATCCCAGGCGGAAATAATGTCCCTCACAGCCCAGGGCGCAGACACAGCCGGCAGCATGGGGTGAGCTCCTGGGGGGGGGGCTGGGGGCTGGGGGGGCACTCAGGAAACAGGTGCTGGGGACGTTGTTACTGGCCACGGCTGTTGTGTCAGCATTACAGGCAGCCAGGACAGGGACTCTCTGCCGCTATTTGGACCAGGGATTACAGGTGGCTCGGACAGCGACTGTTCTTATGTGGTGGGAGGTACAGGCAGATGGGATGGCCATCGTTGCTGGTCGGGGGTTACAGGCGGCCAGGAGAAGACTGTCACTATGTGGCAGTGGGGTTACAGGCAGACAGGATGGCGAGTGTTGCTTTGTGGTCAGTGGTTACAAGTGGCCAGGGCAGGGACTGTTGCTTTTTGGTTGGGGGTTACAGCCAGTCGGGATGGCGACTGTTGCTATGTGGTCAGGGTTACAGGTGGCTGGGATGGCGACTGCCGCTAGTCGGAGGTTACAGGTGGCCAAGATGGGGACTGTCAGTATTTGGTTGGGGGTTACAGGCAGGCAGGACAGGGACTGTCGCTATTTGATTGGGGGTAACAGGCGGCTGGGATGGCGACTGTTGTGACGTGGTCGGGGGTTACAGGCGGCCAGGGTTGGGGCACATACACACTGTGTTTTTCCATGAGATCTGCTCTAGTTCATACAGGGATGTATTTGGGCCCTGCCATGGCCCAGGTTAGACATGTCGGATGGGTCCCTTCTGGCCTGAGAGCCTGTGAAAACACACACGCACGCATGCACGCACGCACGCGCTTGTCCCCTCCAGCAGGGGGTGCAGGGACACACACACACACGGGCAGTCCCAGCCCTGGTCATGGCGCCACCACCCGGTTGTGCCAGGCGCTGCATGTACCCAGATCAACTCTCAATCTGCCTTTCACTACAGATTTTGGGGGGAGGCCCTGGCGGCACCAGGGGGACCCAGGACCAACCCGGGTGACTCCCCGCTGGGAACCTCCCTGGGTGGCTACTGACTTCACAGGGCAGGGCTGGGCTGGTAGCCTCAGGAGTGGAGTGGGGTCTGGTGGTTAGAGCGGGGGGCGGGGGCTGGGAGCCAGGACTCCTGGGTTCTCTCCCCAGCTCTGGGCTCCCCTTCCGAGGTCTGCTGGTGCCCCTCACTCCTGACCCGCAGCCCCCTGCTAGTCCCCACCCCACCCACTCCGCAAAGATGCTGGTGCCCCAATATCTCTGTGATTGGAAGGTACCCCCCCAGTCATAGCCTGGAGGGGGTGCAATGGGGGGGGAGACTGGCAGCTGCTGTGGGAGGGGACTCTGGCTGGCTGTGCTATTTAGGGGCTGGCGGGGGGGTGGTGGTGCTGGAAGCTGTGGATTGGAGCCGCTGTGGAGTGGAGGAGACAGGGATGGGACCCAGGAGTCCTGGGTTCCAACCGCCGCCCCCCCAGCTCTGCCCACTAGACCCCACTCTGTTCCCAGGGGACCCAGGAGTCCTGGCTCCCAGAGTCCCCCTCTTCTCTACCCACTAGACCCCACTCCCTTCCAGGGGACCCAGGAGTCCTGGCTTTCCCATCCCCTGTTGTGCCTGAGTTTATGACCTGGCTTCTGGCTTGGGGGGGGGGGCGGATGCAGTAGAGGGAGGTCCCCCCCAGCTACCCTCCCCCAAGTCCCCATCACTCCTTCAACCTCCCTGCCTTTGCGTCACCATGGCGATGGTACCCAGCCCTCCGTCCTCCAGGATCCATAGCAACCCGGCATCCCCCCCCTTGCCCGTCCCCATAGCAACCGTATCCCTGGCCTGCTGGCCTCATCAATAATTCCCTAGCTGTACAGTTGTTGACCATTGGGTAGGGGTGGAGGGAGGGTGGTGAGCCAGCCGAGGGGCTGTTTGTGTGTCTCCAGGGGTGTTTGTGCAGACATGCGTGCGAGTGGGAGTAGTCGTGTGTGTCTGTGCATATGTGTGTGTTTGCGTATGTGTCTGGGGAGGGTGCACGTGTGTGTGTTTGTGTGTACACGTTTGTATCCAGGTGTTGGTGTGTAGGCGTGTGTACACGTGTGTGTACCCAGGTGTTGGTGTGTTTGTGACTGTGGTTGTGTGGGTACACATCTGTGTGGTCATGTTGGTGTTTGTGTGTCTCTGTGTGTGCGAAGGTCTGTGTGCGTGTACACCTGTGTACACATCTGGGTTTGCGTGTACAGCCTTGTGAGTGTGATTGTGTGAGCTGGTGTGTGTGTACGTGAGCGTGCACCAGTGGGGATGCCCTGTCTCTGTGGGCGTGGACGTGTTGGTGTCGACGTGCTTGTGTGCGTGAACGCGCGTGTGCGTGGTTGTGTCCAGCACTCTGGGTGTGTCCCTGTCTCTCGCTCCCCACCCCCCACGCTGCTGGCTGTGGGGGGAGGGATGACCCCAGACCGTCACTCAAGAAACACGGGGAGAAAACACAGGCGTCCCAGCCCCCACTGCTCTGACCCACCAGCCCCCCGTCCCAGAGCCGGGAGAGACCCCAGGCGTCCTGGCTCCCACCCCTCCCTGCTCTGACCCGCCAGGGCCCCCCGCCCTCCCAGAGCCGGGAGAGAACCCAGGCGTCCTGGCTCCCAGCCCCCCCTGCTCTGACCCGCCAGGGCCCCCCGCCCTCGCAGAGCCCGGAGAGAACCCAGGCGTCCTGGCTCCCAGCCCCCGCGGCTCTCCTGCTGGTGGAGGGGGGGATTCCCCGGCGGGGGGCTGCTGTCGGGGCTGGGGGCGGCCCCAAGTCCCGGCTCCGCCTCCCGGCTCCAGCCCAGCGCCGGGGATGGAGGCGCCGCGCCGCGGGCCGAGCCGCTCCGGGCCCCGGGGCCGCCGCTGAGCCCCGGGGACCCCGCCCCGGCCGGGCCGCGCCATGTGGTGCCTGCGATGCGCGTCCGAGCGGCGCCGGGGGCAGATCCAGCGCAAACTGCTGCACTGGTGAGTGCGGGCCCCCGGGCCCCCCAGGGCCCCCCCGGCTGAACCCCGCCCCCCAGCTCCCCCGGCTCCCCCACCGGCTGAACCCCACCTCCCGGCTCCCCCTGCCTGAAACCTGCCGCCCTGGATCCCCCCCGGCTGAACCCCGTCCCCCCGGACTCCCCGGCTCCCCCCCCGGCTGAACCCCGCCCCCCAGCTCCCCCGCCTGAAACCTGCCGCCCTGGATCCCCCACCGGCTGAACCCCACCTCCCGGCTCCCCCCCCCGGACCCCCTGCCTGAAACCAGCCCCCAGGCCCTCCTGGATCCCCCCCGGCTGAACCCCCCCGGATCCCCCCGGCTGAACCCTGCTCCCCCGGTTCCCCCCGTATCCTCCCCGGCTGAACCCCCCTCTGGACCCCCTGCCTGAAACCCGGCCCCCCGGATCCCCCTGCCTGAAACCCTGCCCCCCGGGCCCCCCCGGCTCCCCCCCAGTTGAACCCTGCCTCCCCGGATTCGCCCAGCTAAACCCAGCCCCCCCTGCTCCCTCTGGCTGAAACCCGGCCCCCCCAACGAACCCCCGCTCTCCGGATCCGCCTGGCTAAACCCCGCCCCCCCAGCTCCCCCTGGCTGAAACCCGGCCCCCCCAATGAACCCCCACCCCCCGGATCCCCCCTGGCTGAACCCCACTTCCCGGCTCCCCCTGCCTGAAACCTGCCGCCCTGGATCCCCCCAGGCTGAACCCCGCCCCCCCGGACTCCCCTAACGAACCCGGGCCCCCCCAGCTGAACCCCAGCCCCCTGGATCCTCCCCAGATCCCCCCGCCTGAATCCCCCCCCCCCGGATCCCCTGAATGAACCCCGTCCCCCGGTTCCCCCCCTGCCTGAAACCGACCCTCTCCCACGGATCCCCCCAGCCCCCCCGAATTCCCCACCACCCCCCAACTACTAACTGCCCCGGGCCCCCCGACTGCCCCCCGGCCCTGGCCACGTGGTGTCTGCCGTGTGCATGAGACTGGTACTGTGGGAAGGTAGGACAAGCCGCAACATTGGTGAATGAACCCAGCTGTCTCTGGGCCCCCCCCCCAACTGCCCACCAGGCCCCAGTCGGCCCCCAGACCTCCCTGGGCCCCCCGGTCTGCTCCCAGACCTCCCAACTGCCCCCTGGTCCTCCCGGCCTCCCTGTCTGCTCCTGAGTCCCCCATCTGCCGTCTGCTCCCGGACCCCCCATGCTGAGCTCCCCAGGCCTCTGACTGCACCCCCCAGGCCCGTCTGTCATTGGGTCCCTGCTGCCCCCTGCTGGAGGGAATGAACCCTGCTCTACCTCTGTGTGGGGTGGGGTTCCAGCTCTCCGTACCCTTCCCGTTCCCCGTCACCCAGGCCTCCTAGAAACATGGCCGAGTCTCAGGTGCAACACAGGGCCCCCTACCCCCAGTGCCGTCCATGGACGGCTCGCCTGGCGGTGCGATGCAGCCGTCTCTGAGGCGGGGCGGCTGGAGAACAGCCGCATATAACGCCGCACAGGGACTGCCTTGGGCAAGAGAGCATGAGGGTCTAGAGCAGGAGGTGTCATCTGGGTAGAGGAGGGCACCTGCATGCTCTGGGTTCTAGCTCAGTGCGTGATCTGGATTTTCTAGGATGAACAGTGGGCCAAGTTGTCTGGGCTCTAAATCATGATGCGCACTCGATACTCTAGTGTGAACAAGAGAATAGTTTGCCGTCGTTCTAGACTGGGTCGGGCTCTTGCTGTTCTAGAGTCGGCGACCCAACAGGCAGCCTGGGTTCTAGATCAGGATAGGCCTAGAGCCGACAATACAGGCTGCTGCCTGGGCTCTAGACCGGGGGCAGGCTATTGATGTTCTAGAGTACGGCAAAGCGGCCAGCTGCCGGTGTTCTAGATCAGATTGTGTCATTGGTGTTTTAGAGACAAGCACACAGCAGAATGGCTGGGTTCTAGATCAGGATAGGCCTAGAGCTGGTAATACAGGCTGCTGTCGGGGCTCAAGACGGGGGCGGCGGCGAGCAATTGATATTCTAGAGGGGTGACGCTGCAAGCGGCCAGCGTTCTAGGTCTGGCTTCGTCCTTAGGGTCCTACAGACAACCGGGCAGCGGATTGGCTGGGCTCCAGATCAAGACAGGCCACGGATGCTCTGGAACTGTCCAAACAAGGTTCTAGACCAGGAGGGGGGAAACCGGCTTCTAGAGCTGGCAGCTGCATGGGCTGTCTGGGTTCTAGACCAGACTGCCCTCCCCTTGCTCTAGAGTGGCCAGGACACTGGGGCTGTCTGGGTTCTAGAGCAGCCTGTCCTCTCGCTGTTCTAGAGTGGGCAGGTCACTGGGGATTTTTGGGTTCTAGGCCAGACTGCCCCCTCGCTGTTCTAGAGTGGGCAGGACATTGGGGGTTTCTGGGTTCTAGGCCAGGCTGCCCTCTCAGTGTTCTCGAGTGGGCAGGAAACAGGGGGTGTCGGGGTTCTAGACTGGGGTCCGGGCTCGGTTCCAAGGGGAAGGTGCCGGCCACTCACCCCCTGCCCTGTCTGCTCTCTCCGCAGCGTGGAGGGGGACCCACCAGGCAGCGAGGCTGGGGCGACGGTGGACAGCCCGGGCAGCCAGGCACCGTACTGCTGCGGGGCCGAGCTGCCCAAGGCTGGGGAGCCCTATGACCTGGGGCCCCTGACCTCCACCGTCTCCGCCTGCCACCCCCCGGCCCCCGGGCTGCCCTGGGCCCAGCGGGCGCGGCTCCAGCCGGCGAGTGTGGCGCTGCGCAAGCAGGAGGAGGAGGAGAACAAGCGATCGAAGGCCCTGTCGGACAGCTATGAGCTCTCCACCGACCTCCAGGACAAGAAGGTAGTGTGCCCCACGCCCCGTGGCCCCCCTGGGATCTGCCCCTTCCAGGCCTGTGTCCCCACCGTGGCCCTCCTGGGATCCCCCCCGTCCGGCCTGAGCCCCCCAGGGGCCTCATAGTCTGTGCCCCCCCCATAACCATCACCTCCTGGCCAGTGACACACCCCCAGGACCCCCCAGTCTGTGCTCCCCGGGGCCTCCCCAGACGGTGATCCCTCCGCCCCCGGGACCATCACCTCCTGGCCGGTGACCCCCTTGGAACCCCTCTCCCAGGCTGCGCCCCCCCGGCACCGCATCCCAGGCTGTGGTTCCCCTGGGATCCCCTTGGCCTGTGCCCCCCCAGGACACCCCCTCCCTACCTGTGGTCCCCCCGGCACCCACCTCTGGGCCCGTGCCCCCACCCCCGGGACTCCCCTGGCCTGCGCCCCCCTTGCCACCTGTCTCCCCCCCCCCGCAGGTGGAGATGCTGGAGCGGAAATACGGGGGGTACTTCCTGAGCCGGCGGGCGGCCCGCACCATCCAGACGGCCTTCCGCCAGTACCGCATGAAGAAGAACTTCCAGCGGCTCCGCAGCTCGGCCTCGGAGAGCCGCGTGTCCCGGCGCATCATCCTCTCCGACATGCGCATGCAGTTCTCCTTCGAGGAGTGCGACAAGGGGCCCAGCGCCGCCCCCTACTTCGAGGGCAAGCCGGCCTCCCTGGACGAGGGCACCATGGCCAGCGCCCGCCCCCACCTGCTGGAGCGTGGGGGGCTGCCCTACGGGGGCTCCTGCCGGGCCGGCCTGGACAGCGGCTCGCTCCACGCCTCCTCCGGCGACTTCTGCAGCGAGATCACCGAGCTGGAGGACTCCTTCGCCAAGCAGGTGGGGCGGGGACCAGGCCCCCGCTCCCTGCCCCCCACCAGGGTCTGTGGGATCCCCCCTCAGCTCCCCCCGCAGAGGGACTGGGGGATCCCCCCTCCCCCCAATCTTAGCTCTTCCCCAGGATCCCCCTTCCCCACAATCTTAGCTCCCCTTCCTGCTCCCCAGGGTTCCCCCCGACTGTGGGAGGGACTTATAGGGAGGGGAGGGGCTTGGATAGAGGAGAGGGACTAATAGGACACTTGGCATAGGGGGAGGGGCTTATTAGGAGGGGAGGGGCTTCTGGGAAGTTTTGCTTAGAGGGAGGAGCTGGTATATAAGGAGGGGAGACACTTAGGCAGTTTGTCTTAAGGGGTGGGGCTTATGGAGAATTTTGCATAGGGGCGTGGCTTGTTCGGAGGGGAGGGGTTGATGAGGCAAGTCTGGTTAGAGAGAGGGGCTTGTACAGAGGGGAGGGGCTTATAAGGAGGGGAGGGACTTAGTTCTGCTTAGGAGGTGGGGCTCATGAAGAATTGTGCATGGGGAGGGGCTTTGCGAGGAGGGGCGGGGCATAGGGGGCGTGGCCTCTCCTCTCACCCGCCCCGCTCCCCCGGCAGGTGAAGTCTCTGGCGGCGTCGATCGACGAGGCCCTGAACTGCCACCCGCTGCCGGCGCCGGAGGGGGGGGGCCCGGCCCCGCTGGAGAAGAGCGAGTCGAAGGAGCAGCAGGGGGACAGCGCGGCCACCTCCTTCAGCGACGTCACCCTGTACCTGGACGAGGGGGTGCCGGCCTCCCCCCTCTCCCTGGAGCGGCCCCCCAGCTCGGAGACCCCCGACCCCGGCCCCCCGCCGGCCCAGCCCCGGCCTGAGTTCTGGGGGGCCCCGCAGCGGGAGGAGAGCCGGGAGAACGGGGCCGGCCGGCGCGGCACCCCCTGCCTGGAGTGCCGGGACTTCCGCCTGCGGGGGGCCCACCTGCCCCTCCTCACCATCGAGCCCCCCAGCGACAGCTCGGTGGACCTGAGCGACCGCTCCGAGCGCAGCTCGGTCCACCGGGGCCTGGCCTACGAGCCGGACGGCTGCGGGGGCCCCAAGCACCCGCCCGCCCCCCCGCCCCCGGCCCCCTCCCCCCACCCGCTGCGCCACTACCGCCCCGAGCCGGCCCCGCCCCCGCCCCCGCCCCCCGGACGCCTGGGTCCCGAGCACTCAGACGGCGACAACGACAGCCTGCCGAGCAGCAGCAACTCCAACGAGACCATCAACTGCAGCTCGGGCTCCTCCTCCCGGGACAGCCTGCGGGGCCCCCCGCCCCCGCCCCCCCCGGCCCCCCCGCCCGCCGGCCCCGGCCCGGGCCTGTGCAAGCAGACGTACCAGCGGGAGACCCGCCACAGCTGGGACTCGCCGGCCTTCAACCACGACCTGCTGCAACGGCGTCAGTACCGCATCGGGCTCAACCTCTTCAACAAGTGGGTGCCCTGGGGCGGGGCGGGGCGGGGCTTCCTCGGGGGAGGGGTTGAGGGCACCGTTTCCCAGAATTCCAGTTGGAGGGAGGCCCCCCCCGATAGCCCTGCCCCTCCCAACTCTGCCGGTGCCCCACACTCCCGCCCCGCAGCCCCTGCCGGGGCGTCGGACGGGCGGGGCCGGAGGCCGCACTCTCCGGTGCGGTCACCGATTGAATTGCTACTGAACGACACAGCAGCTGCTTCCTGGGCAGGGCCGTGTCTCCCCAGGCTGGGAGGCAGCCTTAGGGATCCAATTAGCCAGCTGGAGCCATGACTCAGCCCGCACCTCCGAGGCGGATCCCGCTCCGGCCGTTAGACCCTGAAAAGGGGCCCCTTCCCCCCGGTCCTGGAGTTCTAGGATTCCGCCCATGTTCCGGATCTAGAGCGCCCTGGAACCAACCCACCCGGGGGCTTTAGCGGGAGATTTTCCCGCTGCGGATTTGGGTGCTGCCTTGTGTTCTGGATCAGTTTATCTAGTCCGTTCTTGGCTGGCCACATCAATGAAAACACGATTGCATCTGTGATAGAGAGCCAAATTGGTCTCGAAGCCACTCTAGAACAGCAGTCGGTCTTCCTGGGTTAATGATTGGCTTAATCATTGGCTTAGAACCAGCGTGTTCTAAAATGGCTCTCGAGTTGCACTGCTCTAGAACAGACAAATGCCCTACACTTTTGTTTTGCGTCAGGGCGACTGGCTTTCCTCTAGAGTGGCTGCGTTATGGAATAGCATTGTGGGCTCCAAAGAATCCAGAACCACAGAGCCAGGATTCTGGATTAACACAATATAAACTCTAGGTGGTGTCTAGATTGACTGTAATTT
The DNA here is from genome assembly GCF_965152275.1 of Natator depressus. Lineage (NCBI taxonomy): Eukaryota > Metazoa > Chordata > Testudines > Cheloniidae > Natator > Natator depressus. Next base: position 22,456,813 of record NC_134256.1, on the reverse strand, counting down.
GTTCTGGAGTATCTCTTTTAGACTCATTGATGCTTCTACATAATCAGTCGCAATAGTACCTGGGTTCTAGGTTAACACTGGGCTGTGCTTGAATATGCATAGCAGATGTACTGTGTGTTCTAGGTAACCCACAGCTGGCCAGACGTGTCTGTCCCAGAACGTAGTCTCGAACTTTTTCTCAAGACCTGCAAAAGCCTCCCTGAGATCCAGGTGTCCGGCACTCTTAGCTAAGTCCTTTGCTCTCAGTGGGCAATGTTTTCTAGAATGAGCACGTTCCCAACCTCTGATCTGGAACAACAGAGTTACGCAGATGTACTAGAACAACATCTTGTCTGCAGTGGTGCGGCTCTGGGAGGGCACTGTTCTAGATCAGTGAGCTCCTGTTGGAAGTGTCCAAGAACGGTGGTCTTGAATGACTTGCTTCTAGAACAGCGATGATCTGGAATGGCCATGTTCCTTCCAGAGGGGAACTGGCCTGTGTCCGGTCTGGTTCTAGGGCAGAGATCTAGCCATGTTCCTGGTTTCTCACCCCCCTCCCCTAGCGTCTGCTCTCCAGTTCCCATAGCCGTCTGCCCCAGGGAAGTGGTGTTCTAGAGGGTGGTGACTCTAGACCCTTTCTCTCCATGCCCACAGGAAGCCGGAGAAGGGGATCCAGTACCTCATTGAGAGAGGGTTCCTCTCGGACACGCCAGTCGGGGTCGCTCACTTCATCCTGGAGCGCAAGGGCCTGAGCCGGCAGATGATTGGCGAGTTTCTCGGCAACCGGCAGAAGCAGTTCAACCGCGACGTTCTCGAGTAAGGGGCTGCCGGGGGGGGAACAGCTCCAGCAGGGGATGTTCTGGAGCAAGGGGGGGCATGGAAGCCAGTACCCAGAGCAAAGACAGCAAGCACAAATTGATCTAGAGCATGTGATCTAGAGTAGGGTGTATGTGCTGTCTGGAGAGGAACAATTGTGGGCAGCCAGTGGGTTCCCGACCCACCTTCCCGGGGGCGGTGGAGCTCTGGCTTTGGGCATCATCCCGCACATTCTCCCACGAGACGCTAGAGACTGCTGGAGCATGGGAGGGATCTCTGAGCAGCTTCTGGAGGGGACCCAGCACTGACCTGCCCTCCCCTTTCCAGCTGCGTTGTGGATGAGATGGATTTTTCCAACATGGACCTGGACGATGCTCTGCGGAAGTTCCAGTCACACATCCGGGTGCAGGGGGAAGCGCAGAAAGTTGAGAGACTCATCGAAGCCTTCAGGTCGGTTCGAGAACCTTCCCAAGGTGCTGAGGGGTGGTCAGCTCAATCGCTGTGAAGTCTGGCGTTCTAGACCTGGGGCAGGCGTTGTATAAAGCGGCTGGCGTTCTAGAGCACTGACGCCTTTAACAAGCTCGGTGAAAGCCTGTCTCGTTCTGGAGCAGGATTGGCCTTGCCACTCCAGAACCCACGGGGGTGGGGGTCAGCTCAATCGCTGTGGAGTTTGGTGTTCTAGACCCGGGGCGGGCATCGTATAAAGCGGCTGGCGTTCTAGAGCACTGACGCCTTTAACAAGCTCGGTGAAAGCCTGACCCATTCTGGAGCAGGATTGGCCTTGTTGCCACTCCAGAACCCACGTGGCCTTCTAGAATACAGCCCATCTTGGTGGTCTGCTGGGATGTCCTGTAGAAGGCTGCAGGCATTGGTAGGGGCCTAGGATGTGCCCACAGTCCATGTTCTAGATAGATGCACCACGTTCTAGAGCCTATTTTCTAGAACCCATGTTCTAGATGGATATTAGTCCAGGGATGCGCCTGTCCGTCTAGAATAGAGTCTGTGTCGATGAGCGCCCCAGTGCCCTAGCAGGCCGGCTGCCCTGACATGCAGCCAGCGCTCTAGAGTGGGGCCGGCAGCGACTTAGCTGGAGAACACGGCCGGTGTTCTATACCGGGGGTGCTGGCAGACCGTGTTCTAGAGTGTGGACATCACTGGCGGCGCTCTAGAACACGGCCTGCCTTCACCAGCGTCGCTGGAGACAACCACACTGCAGGCGTTCTAAACATGGCTCTCGCAGGGCGGTCGATGAATCGCATTTCACTCCAGCCATTCACTCCAAACAAATTAACTCGCTTAAAAAAACGAATCGCGAATCAGCTCCATTTTAATCTCACTGTTAAACAAGACCAGAATGCTGATTTCCATTGATTATAAATAGTTTTGGGATGTTTTTCTACATTTTCAAATACGCTGAAGTCAAATAAACACAGAAGACACGTGGACAGGGCCTACTTTACGTTGTTGTTTTTGACTGGATGTTTTTCTCCATTTTCAAATATCTTGATTTTGGTTACAACACAGAACGCAAGGCGCACAGGGCTCACTTTTTAGGGTTATTATTTTTGACTGCAAATATTTGCTCTCTACAAAAGAGAAACCAAATAACTGGTATTTTTCAATTCGCCTCGGTTCCGTCCTGTTGTGCAATCTTGTAATGGTGCAAGGGCACTTTACAAATGTAGAATAATCTTTTTTTACACAACTGCACTCAAACCAATGCAATGTAAAACTTTAGTGCCTACAAGTCCACTCAGTCCTACATCTCGCTCAGCCAGTCGCTCAGAGAAACCAGTTTATTTACATTCACGGGAGATCACGCCGCCCACTACTTATTGACAGCGTGACCTGAAATTGAGAATAGGCGTTCGCCTGGCCTGATTGTAGCCTGCGTGGCAAGGTATTTCCGTGCCAGATTCGCTAAACATTCGTATGCCCCCGCATGCTCCGATCTGTAGCTCGCGTTGTGATTGAAATCAATATATTTCAAAATGCAGAGAAATATCCCAAAATGCTGGTAATCGGTGGAAATTGGTGTTGTGGTCTTGTTGAAACCGGCGAGGAATCGCGAGTCATTCTTTTAATGGTCCGTCCGCCCTAGATTCTTGGCCGTTTGACTCTGTGGCAATCTCATATCTGCTCTAGAACAGGCCGGGATCTAGAATGCCAGGGTTCTGCAAACGCCGCATCAACAGGGCGTGCCTTTGTTCTGGAGCATGCTGTGGAGGGCGATCTAGAAGGCACTCATGTCAGTGATCTAGAACACAGGCATCGCTCTGGAATGCGGGCAATGTTCTAGAGTGGTCTAGAAGGCGGTTCTAGGCTGCGCTGTGCTGTGGTGGGGGAAGGGGAAGGAGGATTATTCACCCTCTGCTTCCCGGCGCAGCCAGCGCTACTGTGTCTGCAACGCCCCGCTTGTGCGCCAGTTCCGGAACCCGGACACCATCTTCATCCTGGCCTTCGCCATCATCCTCCTCAACACCGACATGTACAGCCCCAGTGTCAAGCCTGAGAGGAAGATGAAGCTCGACGACTTCATCAAGAACCTCAGAGGTAAGCGAGGGGAGGGGTGCTTGGGAACCCCGTCGAATCCCCCGATGGTACCAGGATATAGCTGGGGAGGTACTCCGGAGGAAAGTAGCTAGATCCCTGGTCTACAAAGAAACAGGATCCAGAATAGCTGGTTGACGGGGGGACTGTGAGCAGAGCTGCTCTAGAACCTGCCCCTAGACCCCATGAAATCCAGAACATGGAGCCCAGGGCTTTGAGTGGCTGGGGCCTGCGCCAGATGAGATCTGTGTCTGGGATCTAGAACAGATGGGGGGGGGAATCCTCTGCTCTAGAATGAGCTGGGCTCTGGAACTGCCAGGAGTTGTGCAGGAGGTCCGAGAGGCCAAGGCCTGGATCCTCCGCTCTACAACAGACTGGGATCTAGCACAGCTGTGATCCACACCTGGGGGCGGTGGGCTAGAGCCACCAGGCCTGGATATCTGCTCTAGAACAGCCGAGAGCCGCAGCGGGAGCCAGAGCCCCATCTGCTCTAGAACAGGCTGGGATCTAGAATGCCCGGGTTCAGCACCAGAGGCCGCAGCCTCTGTTCTAGACTTGCCAGGGCTCTGGGTTGAGGGGGAGGACTTGTATGGTCTTTGCCCCACTCATCGCCGGGTCCGTCTGTGCATCTTCCCCCCCAAGGGGTGGATAACGGGCAGGACATCCCCCGCGACCTCCTGGTGGGGATCTACCAGCGCATCCAGAGCCGCGAGCTGCGAACCAGCGACGACCACGTCTCCCAGGTCCAGACCGTCGAGCGCATGATCGTGGGGAAGAAAACCGGTGAGTGGGGCGGGGCTTCCCGGGAGGGAGGGACCTCATAGGGAAGGGGTGGAGCCCTGGAAGAGGGCTTTGAGCGTGGGGCTTTTTGGAGGGGGGCATGGCCTGTCAGGGGAGGGGCTTTTCAGAGAAGGAGGCGGGGCCTCAGGGGAGGGGCTTGGGTGGGTGGGGTCTCACAGATGGAGGCGGGGCCTGAGGGGTGGGGAGGGACCACTGGGGATGTGTAGGGGAGGAGCTTGATGGAGAAGAGGGAGCAGCGGGGCCTCGGGAGGAAGGGAGGGGCCTTTTGGTGGCTTCTGGGGGTGGGACTCTTGAGTAGTCTCCACCCCCTCTGGCCCCACTGACCTTCCCCCTGCCCCACGCCAGGTGCTGTCCCTGCCCCACCGTCGCCTGGTCTGCTGCTGCCAGCTCTATGAGGTGCCCGACCCCCAACCGGCCCCAGCGGCTCGGCCTGCACCAGAGGGAGGTGTTCCTCTTCAACGACCTGCTGGTGGTGAGTGGGGGTGGCCCGGACACCTGGGTCCCATCCTCATCTAGTGGGCTGGGGCCGGGGGAGCTGGGAGACAGGACCCCTCGGTTCTCTCCCAGCTCTGGGAGGGCAGTGGGGGCTGGTGGGTTAGAGTGGGGTGGGGCTGGGAGCCAGGACTCCTGGGTTCTCTCCCAGCTCCGGGGCGGGGAGAGGGCTAGAGGGCAGAGCCGGGGACTCTCGCTGACCCGCCCCCCCCCCCCCCCCCCAGGTGACGAAGATCTTCCAGAAGAAGAAGATCATGGTGACGTACAACTTCCGCCAGAGCTTCCCCCTGGTGGAAATGCACCTGCAGCTGTTCCAGAACTCCTGTGAGTGCCCCTCCCGCCTCGGACCCACAGCTCCCCACTGCCCCCCCCCCCCGAGAGAGCCGGGCCTGAATCTCTGTCTCTCCCCCCCCCCCCCCCCCCGCAGATTACCAGTTCGGGATCAAGCTCCTGTCGGCCGTGCCAGGCGGGGAGCGGAAAGTGCTGATCGTCTTCAACGCCCCCAGCCTGCAGGACCGGCTCCGCTTCACCAGCGACCTGCGGGAGTCCATCGCCGAGGTGCAGGAGATGGAGAAATACCGCGTGGAGTGTGAGTGCCGGGCGGGCAGGGGCTGCGGGGTGGGAGTGGGGGGCACCGGCAGGGCTGGGCTGGCAGGGGGCTGCGGGGCAGGAGTGGGGGGCACCGGCAGGGCTGGGGGGGCAGGTCTGGGCTAGTGGGGGGCTGCGGGGTGGGAGTGAGGGGCACTGGCAGGGCTGGGGGGGCAGGGGGCTGCGGGTCAGGAGTGAGGGGCCCCGCTGGCACCTGACCCCCCACCGGCCCCCCACAGCGGAGCTGGAGAAGCAGAAGGGGGTGATGCGCCCCAACGTCTCCCCGGCGGGGGGCCCCAAGGAGGCGGTGAACGGGACGCTGACCCGGAGCAGCCTGGAGGACACCTACGGCCTGGGCGACGGGCTGAAGCGAAGCGCCCTGAGCAGCTCCCTGCGCGACCTCTCCGACGCCGGTGAGCCGGGCCCGGATGCCTGGGTTCCTCCCCGGCGCTGGGAGGGGAGCGGGGTGTGGCTGGGAGCCCGGACGCCTGGGTTCTCGCCTGGTCCCCGTGGCTCCTGTTGGGGGCTTTGGCTCCCCCTGGTGGCAGAAAAGCCACGTGAGCCGCTCGGCCAATAGGAAGCTCCCTGGATGGGGGGGCGGGACGGTGGGCGTGGCCTGGCTGGGTTAACCCCCGCCGTGCCGGGGGATGGCGCTCGCTCGCTCTGCTTTGTGCGCTCTCTCGCTCTCTCTCGCTGGGGGGTTACCCGGAGGCAGTTTCGGGGGGGCACTGTTGGGGGGGGCCAGCCTCGCTAATCCCTGCTGTTGCCCCCCCCCCCCCCCGTGCAGGTAAGCGGGGCCGCCGTAACAGCGTGGGATCCTTGGACAGCACCATTGAAGTAAGTGGGGGGGGGCTGCGGTGTCCCCTCCCCCCCCCACCGGGTGCCCCTCTCTCCGCCTCCCTCTGCCTGTCGCTCCAGCTCCGATCCCCCATCGCCCCCCCAGGGGCCCCGCCAGGCGTCCCAGCATGCTCTGCTCCCGGCTGGCCCGCCGGACACGCCCCCCTGCCCCCACCGCATTCCGCTCAGTTCCCAGCATGCTTTGCTCCTCCTGTCACGCCAGCTCCACCGGCTCCTTAGGTACAGATCTGACCCCCCCCCCCGCATTTCCGGTAGCCAGTGGGGGGAGGGGCTTGTACAAGTATGGTGTGCCTAAAAGGGGGTGGGGCTTGTAAAAGGGGTGGGGTTTATCACAGGGGGTGGGGCTTATGAAAGAAAGTGGGGGGAGGAGGGGGTGGGTCTTATGAGCGGGTGGGGGGGTGTCAAAAGTGGGTGGGGCTTATCCAAGGGTAGTTCATGAAGTGGGTGGGGCTTGTAGAAGGGCGGGGCTTTGCGGCCAATGCTCTGATCTCTCTCTCTCTCTCTCTCTCTCTCTGTCTGCCCGCAGGGGTCTATCATTAGCAGCCCCCGCCCCCACCAGCGCATGCCCCCACCCGCCCCGCTGGAGGACTACAAGGCCCAGGCCCGCCCCATCTCCAACTCCTCCTCCTTCCTGGGCTCCCTCTTCGGCAGCAAGCGGGGCCGGGCCCCCTTCCCGCTGCCCCCCGGCCAGGCCTCGGCCCCCTCCTCCCACCCCCCGCACCCACTGTCCCCGCCCCCCGAGGGCCCCTCCAAGCTGCAGGCCCTCCACGCCCAGTACTGCCACGTGGCCCCGCCCCCGTACCCCCAGCAGCCCCCGCCCCCCCAGCAGCCAGCCCCGCCCCCCCCGCTGCCCCCCGTGGCTGCCGCCCTGCCCCCCCGCTTCCACATGTCCTCCCAGCCCCCGCTCTCGGCGCCTCCCCAGAAGCAGACGCCCCCGGCCTTCCCCCTGGTGCACCAGCATTACACCCTCCAGCGGCCCGGGCACCAGAGGCGGCTGCACCAGCTGCCCCCTCTGCCGCCCCCTCCACCCACCCCCCCTTCCCCCTCCACGGCCGCCAGCCCACCTCACCTCTCCCCCTCTACAGCCCGGCCCCCCAGCCCTCCCACACCTACCCCCAGCACCTGCCCCAGGGGGGCGGGGGGCAGCACACCCTCCACCGCCAGCCCCCCAAGCACTTTGTCTTCAGCCACCACCCCCAGCTGGGGCAGCGCGGGGGGGGTGCCCCGCCACCGGCCCCCCACCACGGCCCCACCCACCACCACCACCACGGCCCCACCCCCCACTCGCCCATCCCCCCCCACCCCTCCTACCCGCCTCTGCCCCCGCCCTCGCCCCACACCCCACTCAGCCCGCACTCCCCCGGGGCCCCCACCTCCCCGCTCCCCCAGCATGCCCCCCTGCACCCGGGAGGGGGACAGGGCAACCCCAACCCAAAATCCAAGCCGGTCAATAGAATTAGCACCATGGTCTGAGAGCCGTGCTGCAGGGGAGGGACGGGGGGCAGCGGAAACCCAGACAGAGGGGAGCCCCGATCCCTGGCAGTCATCCCCCTGCCTACCCCAGCTTCCCAGGACCGGCGAGGGAGGAGAGACCAGATCGCAGCAGAGAACAGCCCCAGCTCGTGACAGCGCTGGATGGAAGAGTCCTGGAAGCTGCAGCTCTGCACAGATTTGTGCGGGGCGGGGACTGTGGCCGGGGGTGGGGCCGGCCCCTTAAATGAGGGGGAAGGCCAGGGCAGTGGATGCCCTATCCCTGCCCTGTTTCCCCCACCGCCCGGGGCCGCCGAGAATTCTGGGAAATGTACTCCCCCCCCCATTGCACTAACTTTCATTGCACAGCCCCAGGTGGTCCGCTGCGGGGGAAGAGGGCCCCCTTTTCATTTGCACATGGCTTGTGAGTTGCTGCTGCTTGGCCTGTTATTTTTTTTGGGGGGGGGGGAATCCCTGGGATATTGGGGAGCCAGATCTGGGGGGGCATCTCCCCCATTCTTACCTGTGTCTGTAATAAGGGCTACTCCTGGCGGGAACCGTTTTCCCTCCCCTGAACACCTATTCTGTGATTTGCACTGACAGAGAACCCCTCCCTCCCCTGCAAGGCCCCCCAAACCTGCCCCACTCCCCGGTGCAGAAAGGGATCCCATGGGGGGAAATCCCATGAAACTCCACTAGCCCCCTCCCCATTTTCTGGGCCCCAGGGCTGTTTGTTTTGGGGGGGGGGCAGAGCCCTGTATGGAAACAGTCCCTATGCAGCGTTATGTGCGGCTGTTGTCCCGCCCCAGAGGTGGCTGCACCTCTGCCCCAGTGAATCTTGTGCACTTTATCCCCCCCCTTGCAAATACAATCTGTCCCTCCCCCCACTTGAATATCCCCCTGTCCCTCTGTTTCTGATGGGTGTCCCCCTAACACACACAGCTGCGGGAGGGGAGAGGGGGCTAGGAGCCAGGACTCCTGGGTTCTCTCCCTGGCTCAGGGAGGGGGGGTTTAGGGAGGGAGAGTAGAGAGAAACTGAGGCAGAACTCCAGAGTCCTCACTCCCAGCCCCTCCCCGGCTCTAATCACCAGACCTGCCCCCCCCCCCCTTCCCAGATCTGGGGTGAGAACCCAGGAGTCCTGAACTAAAGGATTTCTGAAGCCCCGTAGCCAACGCTGTCCCCTTTGCCCCTCCACCTCAGGGCTGTGCACCCCAGTTTCTCTTGGGGTCCCCCCAATGGTCTGGTCGCCCCCCAGCATGCACCTCCCCCGCCCCGGTACCCGCGTTGAATTGGTTTGTTGTACAGACCCCACTGTATATAGTATACATTATAAATAGCGGGCCGCGGAGCGGGGCCCCCCTGTGCGCCCCACAGGCCGGGGCACCCCTGGAGTTCCTGGCTCGACGTTGACGAGATGACCGTATTTTTGTTCCCCCGCCCCCCCGGTCCTCCTCCTTGTATATAAGAAACTGTACATTTGATGCTTCATAAATGACCGACCGTCCTTTCCGTGTTCAGCCTCTGGGGTACGTGTGTTCTTTACCCCGCCTCTGGGGGGCGCCGGGGGGCTGGGCAGGGGGCGCTCTCCCCTGGCAGGCAGGGCCAGGTGCTGGGGGGCACAGTGAGGCAGGGGACTGGGCAGGGGCGCTCTCCCCTGGCAGGCTGGGCCGGGCGCTGGGGGGTGCTGGGGGGCTGGGCAGGGCCAGGCGCTGGGGGGCACGGTGAGGCAGGGGGCTGGGCAGGGGCGCTCTCCCCTGGCAGGCTGGGCCGGGTGCTGGGGGGCTGGGCAGGGCCAGGCACTGGGGGGCATGGTGAGGCAGGGGGCTGGGCAGGGGGTGCTCTCCCCTGGCAGGCAGGGCTGGGGAGTGCGAGGGGGTTGAGCAGGGCCAGGCACTGGGGGGGCACCATGAGGCAGAGGGCTGGGCAGGGGGCGCTCTCCCCTGGCAGGCAGGGCTGGGGGGTGCCAGGGGGCGCCGTGGGGCAGGGAGGAGGGGTGGGGGGACACTGTGGGCAGGGAATGAAGATGTCACTACAGAAGCCCTGCGGGTGTCGAGGCCCTAGGCTGTTGCTCCAATCCCCCTGGAGTTAGGGTGTGAACCCCGGTGTCCAGGCCCAAACCCAAGTCTGGCGAGGATCTTGTATTGCTGTATGGCCCCCCCACCGTTTCCACAGGACATGAGAATCTCTTACACGTCCCATCCCAAACTGCAACATGGCCCTTCCCTGCCGCCCTGCCCCAGAGCTGGCTGCATCTCAGCCCCAGGCCAGCTGTCCCCATGTGGCGTTACGTGTGGCTGTTCCCCACCGCGCCCCCCCTCCCCAGAGCTGGCTGCATCTCAGCCCCAGGCCAGCTGTCCCCATGTGGTGTTACGTGTGGCTGTTCCCCACCGCGCCCCCCCTCCCCAGAGCTGGCTGCATCTCAGCCCCAGGCCTGCCGTCCCCATGTGGCGTTACGTGCAGCTGTTGCCCGCCGCCCCGCCCCAGAGCTGGCTGCATCTCGGCACTGGGACAAGGACGCCGGGAACAAGAACTCGTGACACCAGCTGGGCTGAGACCCCAACAGGCCTCGTTTCTCCCGTGTGCCCCCAACTGGCAGGGGAGGGACTGGGCTAGGACTGAGCTGCTGAGGGGTAGGGAGGGATTAAAGGGCTGGGGAAGGGGGAGGGGGACGAGCTAGGGGGCCGGGGAACGGGGAGTGGTATGGGGAAGGGGTACGTGTGGGGTGTGGGGGGCAGAGGTTAGGGGCTGGGAAAGGGGGCGGGATCTGACTGTGGGAGGGGTTAGGGGGCTGAGGGGGAGGAGGGGGCGGGGCTGGGAGATGGAGGGGGGGTGGGCGGGGCAGGAGCCAGGTAACAGGGGGCGTGGTCTCCTTGCGCCCCGCCCCCTCCTCCCCTTCCTGTTTTCCCTCCCTGGGCGCACGCGCACTGCGGCCCTTTAAACGTGCGCAAGAAGTCCCGGCTCCCCCCCTCCCCGGGCCGCTGGCTCCCCTCCCCGGCGGAGGCGAGAGGCATATCCCTCCGCCGCGGACTATTTTCTCTCCCTCCCGCCGCCCCTGCCGCCTCGCCGGGGGCCCGACGCCCGGCCCGTCCCCTCAGCGTTGGGGGGTTCTCGGCCCCGCCCGACCCGCCGGGGCCGCTCCCGAGCCGCTCCGGCCGCACCTTGGGGGACCCCCCCCCGCGGCGGAGGGAGACGCCGTGTGGCGGCAGCGGCGGGCAGGCGCAACGAGCCCCAAGATGGCGGCGGCGGGCAGGCCGGGGGGAGCCGGCGGGGCCTGAGCCGGGGCAGGGGGGGCGGCAGGCACCGGGCCGAGGAACGGGGAGTAGGGGCGCAGGGGGGGCGGCGGAGGGATCGCGAGTGGGGGGCGGAGGGTGACGCGGCGGCGGCGGAGGGATCCGCGCGGGGCCTAGGCCGGCCACAGGCCTCGGGCTCGAGTAGACGCGGGGGGGGCCGGGCCGGGCATGGCCCCCTGAGGGGCGGGGGGCAGCCACGGCGCGGCGGCGGCGGGGCGGGCAGGACATGGAGGATCGGGCCCCCCCCGCCCGGGGGGAGGAGCCGTCCCCACCCGCGGCGGCTGCGGATCGGGCCCCCCCGCCACAGGATCGGGGCCCCGGGCGGGCCCCCGTGGCGGAGGATCGGGCCCCCGTGGCGGAGGATCGGGCCCCATTGGCGGAGGATCGGGCCCCCAGGGGGGATCGGGGCCCCCCGGCGGAAGAGCGGGGCCCCCGGCGGGCGTGGGAGAATCGGGCCCCCCCAGCGGAGGATCAGGGCCCCAGGGGCGATCGGGCCCTGATCGGGCGATCGGGCGATCGGGGGTGGGGGGAGCGGGGCCCCCCCGCGGAGGAGCGGGGCCCCAAGGCGGAGCGGGGGCCCCGGGGGGCGCCGGGACCCCGGGCCGGGTGGGGGGAGGGGGCTGGTGAGTGGGGGGCCCCCTGGCCAGGGGCCGAGGCCGAGCCCCCCGAGGATTTCCTGCCGCCCCCCGAGTGCCCCGTCTTCGAGCCCAGCTGGGCCGAGTTCCGCGACCCCCTGGGCTACATCGCCAAGATCCGGCCCATCGCGGAGAAGAGCGGGATCTGCAAGATCCGGCCCCCCGCTGTGAGTAGGGGGGCTGGGGGTCAGCGCCCGCCGTGGGGCGTGGGGGCGAACGGGGGGGTGTCAGCGCCGGCCGTGGGGCGTGAGGGGGGAACTGGGGGGGGTCAGCGCCGGCCGTGGGGCGTGAGGGGGGAACTGGGGGGGGTCAGCGCCGGCCGTGGGGCGTGAGGGGGGAACTGGGGGGGGTCAGCGCCCGCCGTGGGGCGTGAGGGGGGAACTGGGGGGGGGGTCAGCGCCCGCCGTGGGGCGTGAGGGGGGATGGGGGGTCAGCGCCTGCCGTGGGGCATGTGTGGGGAGATGGGGGGGTCACTGCCCACCACAGCAATGCCTGCCATGGGGCGTGTGGGGGCATATGAGGGGTCCAAGCTAGTTTCCACTGGGCAGGCCGACAGGCTGCCATGAGGGGCATCGGGGGGACCGGGGGAAATTGGGGTAGTGCCGGGCATGGGGGACATGTTGGACACAGTGCCTGGTGTGGGGGGCAATGCCCCCCATGGTGGGCAGTCGGGCACTGGTACCTCCCGTGCAGAGGGGTGGCCGGGGTGCCTGTGTCCTATTTGGCCCATGGGTCTCAGGCCTGGGGGCCATGGGGGGTAGGGGTGAAGGCTCTCCATGTGTAGGTGGCAGGGGTGCCATGGGGGGTGGCAGGGGGCCGCAGGGTCACGGCAGGGGCTGCGGGGCACTGCATGGGCACAGGGAGTGGGGGGCGGTGGGTGATGGTCCCCGCCAGCGGGGGGCGCTGAGGATCTGGCTGATGGGCCGGGCCAGCGCTGACTTGGCATCTGGTTGAAATGGGGTCATCCGGCTGGGCCTCCCTGCTCCTCAGGGGCCCCCGCTGGCCTCAAGATCCCCCTGATCTCCTGGGGCTCTGGGATCTGTGGGGTCTGATTCCCAAACCCTCCTGCCCCCCACTTCTTCTGCTGGTCCTGGGCCGCGAGGTCATCAGTTCAGTGCCTGGGGATCAGGAGGGTGCTGGGGGGGGAGAATCTCAGATCCCCCGCCCCCCCCATGCCCAGTATCAGTGACACGTTCAATATGGCTGCCACGCTCCAGCCTTTGTCTGGTAAACAGAGTGTGGGGGCCTGACAGCTAAAGTGGGTCCTGCCCACGGGAGATCTGGGGAGCAGCCCCCCAACATGGGACCCACAATCCCCCTTCCTCAACCCCCATCTCCCCCCCATCGTTTCTTTTGTGGCTTCCTTTTCCATCCTCCCGGCTGGGCTATTGTGATGGCTCTGGCCTGGCCTCTTCTCCTCCCAGACGGCTGGACACGGCTGCAAGTGGGCTCGCTGGGTTGGGGGGAGGGGATCTGGGGCTTGGGGGGGGCAGATCCAAAAGTGGGGGCTTCCCTGGGGAGGATCTTTGGGGCAGCTTGCTTGTCCCATCTCTCCCTGGCCCTGTCTCAGTTGGATCTGGTGGGTGCAGGGCATTGGAAGGATAGATTTGAGTTCGGCCTGTGTCAGTTTCAGTGGCCTGCATTTGTTTCGCTGGCCTGCGTGGGTGTGCATCAGGCATCAGATCCAGGGGCTGGGGTCCCCCCCGCTTTCAGAAATGGGGGTGAGGGGAGCGATTGCCTGGCTGGGCTAGTGAACGCTGTGCTGGGCTCCTGACGGCATTGGCTGTCGTCTCCTAACCTGCCCCCCTAAAGACCCTTGATTTGGCCGTGGGAGTGGCAGGAGTGGCTCCCGCTGGTCACAGACCCAGGCAGCCTTGCTCTTAGGTCTCGGGCGTCTGGAGAGAGACTTTAGTGTTATAAACTGGTATGTTTACCCCTGAGGTGGCTGCATCTCAGTGCCGGGCAAACTGTCCCTGTGCAGTGTTATGTGCGGCTGTTCCTCAGCCACCGCGCTGGGCAAGCCATCCCTGTGCAGTGTTATGTGCAGCTGTTCCCAGCTGCCCTATCTCTACCCTAGAGGGAGCTGCATTCCCATGCTGGGTGAAATGCAGATATTTTGGGATACGGCTTTGTCTGGCCTTAGGAGTGCTAACCCTGGGGTTGGGGCAGGTGCCCCCTGGCACCAGATGGACTGGGATGCGAGAGGTGTCCAGTTTGCTCTCAACTGTCCGCCCCACTGAGCTCCCTTCCCTGCCCTGCTGGCGTGGAGGTCCTGGCAACGGACGATCTCCTGCCCTCCACTGGAGGGGATGGACCCTGCTCTGTGTGAGCCCCAATCCTCTCCTTGGGGGCACCCAGCCCAGCACCCCCAGGGCGATGAGCACACGAGGAGCTGGACATGTCCCGTCAGAGGCGATACCCGGTTGGCAGAGGGCTGCCCCTGCGGACGGTGCTTGGGAAGAATCTTGGGGGGTTTCAAGGCAGCGTTGTCTGCTCCCGCACTAAGTCTCCTCCATTTCCCGTCTCTCCCCAGGACTGGCAGCCTCCCTTTGCTGTGGAAGTGGATAACTTCAGGTTCACCCCGCGCATCCAGAGGCTCAACGAATTGGAGGTGAGGTGGGAGGCAGTGCCCATGGTGGCTGCCAGGTGGCTGTTCCCCTGCTGCCCCGCCCCAGAGGTGGCTGCATCTCAGTGCTGGATAAACTATCCCAGTGTGGCGTTATGTGTGGCCGTTCCCAACTGACCCGCCCCAGAGGTGGCTGCATCTCCGCGCCAGGTGGTACTCTGACGCCTTAGCTCTTGGCCTGAAAGGTCCCCCGTGATGGCAGTGCTGTTTCCCGGCTCCCCGTCCTTGCTGGGAGGGGCAGGGCAGGGCTGGAGCGCGGCCGCGTGAGCTGGAGCGGCGACACCCAGGCGAATGCTCTGCTCCCCTCCCCGCCCCCAGGCGCAGACGCGGGTGAAGCTGAACTACTTAGACCAGATTGCGAAGTTCTGGGAGATCCAGGGCTCCTCGCTCAAGATCCCCAACGTGGAGCGGCGCATCCTCGACCTCTACAGCCTGAGCAAGGTAGGGCGGGCGCTGCGGGTCAGTGCTGGGGGGCTGGCAGCACTGGGGGGGGGAGATGGCTGTGGGTCAGGGGAGGGGTGCTGGCAACGCCGGGGGAGACACGGGTTGGGGGCCATGGGTGCCAGCAGCTCTGGGGGAGTGTCCATGGGCTGGGGGCGCTGGCAGCGCTGCAGGTCAGGGAGGGGTGCCGGCAGTGCTGAGGGAGGTATGGGTTGGGGCCAGAGGTGCCAGCAGCCCTAGGGCTGGGGTCTGTATGTTGGCCTGGGGTGCTGCAGAGCTGGAGGTCAGAGGCCGGGTCGCAGTCAGGGGAGGGGGCCGGCAGCATTGGGGGGGAATCCATGGGTTGGGGGGGGCGGCAGCATTGGGGGGGGCGCTGAGGGCCGGCGGCTCAGGGCTTTCTCCCCACAGGTGGTGCTGGAGGAGGGGGGCTATGAGGCCATCTGCAGGGACCGGCGGTGGGCTCGTGTGGCCCAGCGCCTTGCCTACCCCTCTGGCAAGAACATCGGCTCCCTGCTGCGCTCCCACTACGAACGCATCATCTACCCCTACGAGATGTACCAGTCGGGGGCCAACCTGGTGGTAAGGGGGGCTGGGGCTGGCCTACTGGGCAGGGCGGGCAGGATAGTTGGGGTCTTGTGGTTAGAGCGGGGGCAGTGGCTGCGAGCCCGGACACCTGGGTTCTCTCTCAGGTCTGGGAGGGGATCTGTGCCAGGCTCTGTGGTGCCAGGCCCCGGGGAAAGCGCCCCGGCCGTGCCAGTGCCTGGTCCCACCGTCCCCCCTGGGTTTGGGGGGTCCGTTTGGGTGCTAACCCCTGTCTCTCCCCAGCAGTGTGACGCCCGCCCCTTCGACAGCGAGGAGAAGGACAAGGAGTACAAGCCCCACAGCATCCCCCTGCGCCAGTCCGTGCAGCCCTCCAAGTTCAACAGCTACGGGCGCCGGGCCAAGCGGCTGCAGCAGGAGGTGAGTGGCCCCCTGGCTGGCCCCCAGGCCCCTGCAGGCCTGGGATGGCCGACCAGCAAGTCTGCAGCAGGAGCCAGGACGCCTGGGTTCTCTGGCAGGGCTGTGGGATCCAATTGTTAGAGTGGGGCAGGGGGCTAGGACTCCTGGGTTCTCCTTTCCACCTTGCTGTGTGGTTGGACAGGGGCTCTCCCCTCCCTGTAGGTCAGTTTGGTGCCTGTAAACTTGCAGGTGGTGTTATGCCCCACTCCTCTCCCAGAGGGGGGAGAGAACACAGGAGTCCTGGCTCCCAGGCCCCCCACTCTAATCACTAGATGCCACTCCCCTCCTAAAGCCAGGGAGAGAACCCAGGCGTCCTGGCTCCCAGCTCGCCCCACCCCTTTCTAACCACTAGGTCCTCCCGAGAGAACCCAAGAGTCCTGGCTCCCTCCTCCACTTCTCTTTGTACCTGTTTGCCAGTAGCTGGGGGGAAACTTGAGGGGGACTTTGCCATCCTGCCTGCAAATCAGGAGCGACCCCTTGGTGCCACCCCCCACCCCCATTTTCTTGCCCTTTTGCAGGAGTCTGAGGCCAGCCCTGAACGTGCCAGCCCCTCGCCTCTGGTAGCTGAGCGAGCGCCCGCGGCCTGGGTACATTCCTGGCATCTGTCCGGACCCCCTGCCTCGCTCTCTCTGTCCCCCCGTTTCCCGGTCCCCAGGCTGGGCCCGAGTGGGACCGCACCTCCCAGTAGGCCCTGCTCCAGCCCAGTGCATTTTGGGATACCTCACGCCCCCCCCCCCCCTTTCCCCCCCCGGCTGTCCCTGTTTTCCTGCGCTTTCCCGGCCGGTTCCTAGGGGGGGAGCAGGTTGGGAGTGGGGGGAGCTGGAGCCCCGCCCCTGCACTGACTCTGCCCCTCCCCCCCGCAGCCAGAGCCCACGGAGGAGGACATCGAGAAGAACCCGGAGCTGAAGAAGCTGCAGATCTATGGGGCCGGCCCCAAGATGCTGGGCCTGGGGCTGGTGGCCAAGGACAAGACCCTGCGGAAGAAAGGTGAGGGGGGGGCCTTGCCTAGCTGTGAGTGCCGCGGGGGGGTGCGGCAGCCTGTGCTGACTCCTCTCCCTTCCCCCCAGACAAGGAGGGCCCCGAGTGCCCCCCCACGGTGGTGGTGAAGGAGGAACCCCCCGGGGTGGATTCCCGGCCGGAGCCGCCATCACCCCGACCTTTCCTGGAGGTGAAGGAGGAGCTGAGGCACAGCCCGGAGCCCTGCACCAAGATGACCATGCGCCTGCGTCGGAGCCACGGCAACACGCAGTTCGTAAGTGGGGGGCCGGGACCCCCGAGGTGATTGGGCCCCCCTTCCTGTCTGAGCCAGCCAGGCCCCTGGGCTGGGACCCCTAAGCTGGCTGGGACCCCCTGAACCGGCCGGGCCCCTGGATCGGGATCCCCGTGTCAGTTGGGACCCCTGAACCGGCCGGGCCCCTGGATCGGGACCCCCTGAGGTGATCAGCCCCCCCCTTCTCTCCTGAGCTGGCCTGGCCCCTGGATCGGGACCCCCGAGCCGGCTGTGCCCCCCCCCCGAGCTGGCTGGTCCCCTGGGCTGGGACCCCTGAGGTGACCGGGCTCCTGTGAGCTGGCTGGGCTCCTGGATTAGGACCCCCAAACCGGCTGGAACTCTGGCCTGAGACCCCCAACTTGACTGGTCCGCACCCCAACCTCCTGAGCAGGCTGGGGCCCCTGAGCTGACTGGGCCCCCAAACTCCTGAACTGGCTGCATCTCTGCATCAGTGACCCTGAACTCGCCCCCCTGAACCAGCCCGTGCCTGCCCCGGGGCAGGTGGGAGCTGGTGCCCCCAGGGGCGCCAGGCTCAGTGTCCCATTCCCCGCACCCCAGGGGCGCCAGGCCTCGCCACCTGACGCCGGCGCCCCCCTGCCCCACAGATCGACTCCTACGTATGCCGGATCTGCGCCCGCGGGGACGAGGACGACAAGCTGCTGCTGTGCGACGGCTGTGACGACAACTACCACATCTTCTGCCTGCTGCCCCCCCTGCCCGAGATCCCCAAGGGCGTCTGGCGCTGCCCCAAATGCGTCATGGCGGTGAGTGGGGCGGGCCTGCCTGGGCCCCTGGGGCTGATTGGGAGGAGGGTGGGGAACCAGCCTGGCTGGGACTTGTGGGACGGGGGACGGGCTGGCTGGGGGGAACTGCCTGGCTTCCCCAGATGCAGGCCCCGTGAGTCTCCGTGGGGGTCCCCACCCCTCCCCGGCCCTGACGTTCCTCCCCGCCCCCCGGCAGGAGTGCAAGCGCCCCCCGGAGGCGTTCGGCTTCGAGCAGGCCACGCGGGAGTACACGCTGCAGAGCTTCGGGGAGATGGCCGACGCCTTCAAGGCCGACTACTTCAACATGCCTGTCCACGTGAGTGCCCCCGCGGGCCCCCGGACGCCAGGGTTCTCTGCCGGCTCTGGGAGGGGAGTGGGAGCTAGTGGTTAGAGCAGAAGGGGGTGTGGCTGGGAGCCAGGACTCTTGGGTTCTCCCTCCAGCTCTGAGAGGGCAGGGGGCTGGGAGCCCGGACACCTGGGTTCTCTCCCCAGCTCTGGGAGGGGAGTGGGGTGCAGTGATTAGAACGTGGGGGTTGAGAGCCCAGACACCTGGGTTCTCTCCCTAGCTCTGGGAGGGGAGCGGGGCACAGTGGTCAGGGCGGCAGGCTGGGAGCCCAGACACCTGGGCTCCGGGGTGTGGCTCTGTGCCCACTCCCACCCTTGCCCCCCGGCAGATGGTGCCCACAGAGCTGGTGGAGAAGGAGTTCTGGCGCCTGGTGAACAGCATCGAGGAGGACGTGACGGTGGAGTACGGCGCCGACATCCACTCCAAGGAGTTCGGCAGCGGCTTCCCCATCAGCGACAGCAAGCGGAGGCTGTGCCCCGAGGAGGAGGTGGGGACCCCCAGCTGGCCCCTTTGCCACCTTTCCTGCCCTCCGGAGCCCTCCAGTCCCTGCCCTGGGGCCGGATGGGGGCCAGCGCCCCATTCATTCACCCCCGCAGCCAGCCGGCGCCCCCAGCGGGAACAGGCCTCACGCCCCATTCCCTGACCTCCTGAACCATCCAGCACGCCCTAGAGGGGACAGGCCCCATTCCCTGAACCGTCTGGTGCTCCCTAGAGGGGACGGGCCCCGTGTCCCATTCCCCACCCCGCACAGCCAGTCCCTGCCCTGGAGCCAGCCGGGCCCCCTGGTGGCGGCTGGGAGCTCTGAGCCCCCCTCTCCTGGCAGGAGTACGCGGCCAGTGGCTGGAACCTGAACGTGATGCCGGTGCTGCAGCAGTCGGTGTTGTGCCACATCAACGCCGACATCTCGGGCATGAAGGTGCCCTGGCTCTACGTGGGCATGGTCTTCTCCGCCTTCTGCTGGCACATCGAGGACCACTGGAGCTACTCCATCAACTACCTCCACTGGTGGGGCCGAGCGGGGGGTGGAGAATGGGGAAGTGGAATTGGGGGTCACGTGGGCTGGTGGGGGAGGAAATGGGGGGACAGGTGCCTGGGGCGCCGGCCATGGGGTTGGCGGCTGCCCCCCTGACCCCGCGCTGTCCCCAAGGGCAAGCCCAAGACGTGGTATGGGATGAGGGGTTAGCGGCTGCCCCCTGACCCCGCGCTGTCCCCAGGGGCGAGCCCAAGTCGTGGTACGGGGTCGGGGGGATGTGGGGTTAGTGGCTGCCCCTCTGACCCCGCGCTGTCCCCAGGGGCAAGCCCAAGATCTGGTACAGGGTCGGGGGGATGTGGGGTTAGCGGCTGCCCCCCTGACCCCACGCTGTCCCCAGGGGCGAGCCCAAGACGTGGTACGGGGTGCCCTCGTTCGCAGCCGAGCACCTGGAGGACGTGATGAAGAAGCTCACCCCGGAGCTGTTCGAGAGCCAGCCGGACCTGCTGCACCAGCTCGTCACCCTCATGAACCCCAACACCCTCATGGCCCACGGCGTGCCGGTGAGTGCCCTGTGCTCTCCTGGCCCCGCCCTCTCTGCCTCAGCCCCGCCCTCTGTGCTGTCCTGGCCCCGCCCCCTCTGCTCCAGCCACGCCCCCCACACTGCACCCACTCCTCACCCTCATGAACCCCAACACCCTCATGGCCCATGGCGTGCCGGTGAATGCCCTGCCCCCGCAGCCCTGGCCCCTGCCCCACCCCTTGTGCCACCCCCTCGCTGCCCTGGCCACTCCCACTGCCTGCCTGCCCCTCGCCACCTCCTCCCTTCCCTGGCCACACCCCATCCACGCGCTCTGCTGCCCCGCCCACTGCCCACCGGCCAGTGTTAACCCGGCCCTCACCAGGCCCCCTCTGTGTGTCTGCTTTGGCCACCCCCCAGCCACACCCCCTCAATGCTGCTCACCTCACCTTGGTCCCAGCCCCCCCCCCCCCCCCCCGTTTCCCACTCACCTGGTCGCTCCTTCCTGCCACTCAGTGCTCCCTCCCGCCCCCCAGGTCGTCCGGACCAATCAGTGTGCGGGAGAGTTCGTCATCACTTTCCCCCGGGCCTATCACAGCGGCTTCAACCAGGGCTACAACTTCGCTGAAGCTGTGAACTTCTGCACTGCTGACTGGGTGAGTGCGCCCGGACACCTGGGTCCTCTGCCCAGCTCTGGGAGGGGAGTGGGGTCTTGTGGTTGGGGGGGGGAAGGGCTGGGAGCCTGGACGCCTGGGTTCCAATGATGATGAGCCCGGACGCCTGGGTCCCTCCCTCCTTCCCCAGCTGCCGGCTGGGCGCCAGTGCATCGAGCATTACCGCCGCCTGCGCCGCTACTGCGTCTTCTCGCACGAGGAGCTGATCTGCAAGATGGCCGCCTGCCCCGAGAAGCTCGACCTCAACCTAGCGGCCGCCGTGCACAAGGAGATGTTCATCCTGGTGCAGGAGGAGCGCAAGCTGCGCAAGGCCCTGCTGGACAAGGTGGGGGCGGGGCTGGGGAGGTGGGGGACGTGGGACATTGGGGTGGGGCTGGGGAGGGGTGGGACGTGGGGGACGTAGTGGGGGGGCTTGAGGGCGGCGGGCACATGATCCGTGCTCACCCCTCTCCCCGCCCAGGGGGTGACGGAGGCGGAGCGCGAGGCCTTCGAGCTGCTCCCGGATGACGAGCGCCAGTGCGACAAGTGCAAGACGACGTGTTTCCTCTCGGCGCTGGCCTGCTACGACTGCCCCGCCCGCCTGGTCTGCCTCTACCACATCCACCACCTCTGCAAGTGCCCCAGTAGCCGCCAGTACCTCAGGTGGGCCACGGGGGACCCAGGAGGCCAGGATGCCCGCCCCGGGCCCTCCTCCGGCCGGCCACGGGGGACCCAGGAGGCCAGGATGCCCGCCCCGGGCCCTCCTCCGGCCGGCCACGGGGGACCCAGGAGGTCGGGATGCCCGCCCCGGGCCCTCCTACATCCGGCCGGCCACGGGGGACCCAGGAGGCCGGGATGCCCGCCCCGGGCCCTCCTACATCCGGCCGGCCACGGGGGACCCAGGAGGCCGGGATGCCCGCCCCGGGCCCTCCTACATCCGGCCAGCCACGGGGGACCCAGGAGGCCGGGATGCCCGCCCCGGGCCCTCCTACATCCGGCCAGCCACGGGGGACCCAGGAGGCCGGGATGCCCGCCCCGGGCCCTCCAACATCCGGCCAGCCACGGGGGACCCAGGAGGCCGGGATCCCCGCCCCGGGCCCTCCAACATCCGGCCACGGGGGACCCAGGAGGCCGGGATCCCCGCCCCGGGCCCTCCAACATCCGGCCACGGGGGACCCAGGAGGCCGGGATCCCCGCCCCAAGCCCTACTCCGGCCGGCCACGGGACCCAGGAGTCCAGGATCACAGCCCCAGGCCCTCCCCCAGCCGGTACTTGGGGCTCCCCGCGGCCCAGCTGACCCTGTGCTCGCAGGTACCGCTACACGCTGGATGAGCTCCCGGCCATGCTGCACAAGCTGAAGGTTCGGGCCGAGTCCTTCGACACCTGGGCCAACAAGGTCCGAATCGCCCTGGAGGTGGAAGACGGGCGCAAGAGGAGTAAGCACCCGCCAGACGCTTGGGTTCCCTTGGGGGGGAGAGGGGGCTCTGAACCCACCCATGTACCCCTTTCCCACCTCACCCCTCCTGAGTGCCGGCTTGCACCCCACTCAGACTGTTAGCCCCTGCTCCCCTCCCCAAGCTGGGGAGAGAACCCAGGAGTCCTGGCTCCCAGCCCCCCCCCCCCAACTCTAACCACTAGGCCCCACACACCTCCCAGCACCTGGAAGAGAACCCAGGAGTCCTGGCATCTAGCCCCCACTCCCCCCCCAGGCTGGGAGAGAACCCAGGAGTCCTGGCTCCCAGTCCCCCGGCGGGAAGGGAGCCTGAGCCGTGTGTCATTGCAGCGCTGGAGGAGCTGCGGGCGCTGGAGTCGGAGGCTCGCGAGCGCAAGTTCCCCGACAACGAGCTGCTGCATCGCCTGAAGAGCTGCCTGGCTGAGGCTGAGCGCTGCGTTTCCGACGCCCTGGGGCTCATCAGCGGCCTGGAGACCGGGTGAGTGGGGGCTGGGCTGGATCGGGGAGCCGGACCTGTGCCCGCGCCCCTCCCGTGGGGGGCCAGCGGGCTTCCTGACCCCTCCCGTTCCCAGACCCCCTGGTGGCGGGCAGTTCCCCAGGCTAACCCGGCACGCCTCTCGCCCAGGGTGCCCGCCATGCCGCTGTCGCTGGAGGAGCTGCGTGCCTTCCTGGAGCGCATGAGCAGCGTGCCCTGCGTCATGCACCAGCTGGCCGACGTGCAGGTGAGCGGGCACGGGCCACGGGGGCAGGCCCGGCTCGGGGGCCATACAGGGGAGCTGGGTTGGGGTTACCCAGAGCCAGGATTGAGTGAGTACCAGGGGGCTGCGTTTGGGGGGTACTCGGGACTGGCCCCGCCCTGACTCCCCACCCCCAGGCAGGCAGCGCTGGAGCGGGCAGGGGGGAAGATGGGACTGTGGGGGCTGCGTTGGGAGTACCCGGGACCGGCATTGCCTTGACCCCCCCCCCGACAGGTGGTGCGGGGAGGGGGTTCCCCAGGGTCAGGGCTTGGGGGGTTCCCAGGTCCGGCCCCGCCCTGACTCCCCCTCCCCCCGCAGGCAGTGCTGGAGCGGGCGCTGGCGTTCCAGGAGGAGGCGCAGGAGGCCCTGCGGGGGCTGCCCGCCAGCGCAGCCCAGCTGCAGGGGCTGGTGGCACGGGGGGCACGGCTGGGCGTGGCCGTGCCCGAGACGCGCCAGCTGGAGCGCCAGGTGCAGCAGGCGGCCTGGCTGGAGGAGGTGAAGCGGGCGCTGCGCTCGCCCCGTGAGCAGGTGCCCCTGGCCCTGGTGCGGGGCTTGGCCCAGGCCGGTGCCACCGTGGCCCCCAGCCCAGCCGTGGAGAAGGCCCGAGCCGAGCTCCAGGAGCTGCTGACCATCGCCCAGCGCTGGGAGGAGAAGGCCCACCTCTGCCTCGAGGCCAGGTGAGGGGCCCGGACGCCTGGGTTCTGGGGGCAGCAGGACCCCTGGGATCTCTTCACAGTTTTGGGGAGGGTAGCGGTTAGAGCCTGGGGGAGGTTGGGGGCCCGGACACCTGGGTTTTCTCCCCAGCTCTGGGAGGGGAGAGGGCACTAGTGGTTAGAACATGGGGCAGGTTGGGAGTGCAGACGCCTGGGTTCCTTCCCCAGCTCTGGGAGGGGAGGGGGCCTGGAGATTGGAGCCGGGGGGCCTGAGCTGTTCCCTCCCCCCCCCACCCCAGGCAGAAGCACCCCCCGGCCACGCTGGAAGCCATCATCAAGGAGGCGGAGAACGTCCCCGTGCACCTGCCCAACATCCTGGCCCTGAAGGAAGCGCTGGCCAAAGCCCGGGCCTGGATCGCCGACGTGGAGGAGATCCAGGTGAGCGGGAGGGGGTTTCTGGGGGGGATTGTGGCGTGAGGCTGGGGGGTGGGGCTCTGGGGGAACTTGGGAGACCTGGGGCTGTGGGGGGATCACAGGGTGAGGCTGTGGGGGGCGGTGCTGACCTTTCCCCCCCGCCCTAGAACGGGGATCACTACCCCTGCCTGGACGACCTGGAGGGGCTGGTGGCCGTGGGCCGGGACCTGCCCGTGCGGCTGGAGGAGCTGCGCCAGCTGGAGGTGCAGGTGGGCGCGGCGCACTCCTGGCGCGAGAAGGCCTCCAAGACCTTCCTCAAGAAGAACTCGTGCTACACGCTGCTGGAGGTGTGTGGGGGGCGGGGCTGGGGGGTGTCTATGGCTCCCGTGGGGGGGGGGGGGTCTGTGCCTCCCATGGGACAGCCGGGGGGGGTTGTGGATCCCTCAGGGTAGCGGGGGCCGTGGGGGAGAGGGTGGTGTTTGGGGCTGTGGGCCCCATGTGGTGGCTGTGGGGAGGATGGTAGGTCCCAAGGGGGCTGGGGGGGGGGTCTGTGGGCCCCATGGGACCGGGGGGGGCACGGAAGGCAGAGCCCAACCCCCTCTGCCCCCCAGGTGCTGTGCCCCTGTGCGGACGCTGGCGCGGCCAGCCCCAAGCGCACCAAGTGGCGGCGGGAGCCGGAGCTCGGCCTCTACAAGTCGGACACCGAGAGCCTGGGGCTGTCGGCTCAGGACCTGCGGGACCCTGGCTCCGTGGTGAGTGGGCAGCAGTGGGGCCCGGCCCCTCCGGGGGGCAGGGAGTGGGGCAGGGGGCCTGTCTCCTCTAGGGGCACCAGGAGAGACACTGGGGGGAGCGGGGGAGGTTGGGTGGCTGCAGGGGTAGGGGAAGGTTGGGGGCCTGACTGGGGGGCAGGGAGAGAAAGGGGAGGCTGGGGTTGGCGGGGGGGGCTGGCAGCGGGCAGGGAAGGAAAGTGGGGAGGCTGGAGGTTGGCGGGGGGTGCCGGCAAAGGGCACGGAAGGAAAGGGGGGGAAGCTGGGGCGGGCAGGGAAGGAAAGGGGGGGGGGGAGCGGCAGGCTGGGGCTGGCGGGGGGGAAAAGAGAAGGCTGGGGTTGGCGGGGGGAGTGGGCAGGGAGGGAAAGGGGAGGCTGGGGGGGGAGCGGCAGGCTGGGGCTGGCGGGGGGGAAAAGAGAAGGCTGGGGTTGGCGGGGGGAGCGGGCAGGGAGGGAAAGGGGAGGCTGGGGTTGGCGGGGGGGCCGGCAGCGGGCAGGGAAGGAAAGGTGGGGGAGGCTGGGGGCTGGCAGGGTGGGAAAGGGGAGGCTGGCAACGGGCAGGCTGCCCCCCCCCACACACTGAGCCCCTCCCGCCCCCCCCCGGCAGATTGTGGCGTTCAAGGAGGGCGAGCGGAAGGAGAAGGAGGGCATCCTGCGGCTGCGCCGCGCCAATGCGCTGAAGCCTGGCCCCCCCGCGCCCGGCCCCCCCTCCTGCGTGTGCGGCCGGCCGCCCGGGCCCGGCATGCTGTGCTGCGAGCTCTGCCGCGACTGGTTCCACGCCCCCTGCGTGGCCTGGCCCCGCCTGGGCGCCCAGAAGCCCTCGCCCGCCTGGTGGGAGTGGGACGCCAAGTTCCTGTGCCCGCTGTGCCAGCGCTCCCGCCGCCCGCGCCTCGAGACCATCCTGGCCCTGCTGGTGGCCTTGCAGAAGCTGCCGGTGCGGCTGCCCGAGGGCGAGGCCCTGCAGTGCCTGACGGAGCGCGCCATCACCTGGCAGGACCGCGCCCGCCAGCTGCTGGCCTCGCCCGAGCTGGCCGGGCCCCTGGAGCGCCTGGCGGCCCTGCGCCAACGGCTGCACGGGGACGCCGGCGCCCTGCGGGAGACCAGCCGCAACGAGCAACCCAAGGTGAGGGGGGGCTGGGCAGGGGGCGCTCGCCCCGGTCCGTTGGTGCCAGGCTCTGGGGGAGGTGGGTCTGCCTTTGCCCCACCCCAGCGAGGGATCCCCTGGGACCAGGCCCCCTAGATATGGGTCCCCCGAGGTGGGGGTGGGGCCACATGCATGTCTCACCGCTCTGTCCCTTCTTGCCCCCCGCAGCTCTCCCTAGAGAACGGGGACGCCATGACGCCGGAGAAGATGGGACCCTTCACCTCTGGTAACACGCCCCATATTTGCTCTGCACCAGGGTCAGGGCAGAGGGAGGGGATGGTCTGGGGTGCGGGGGGGGGGGGGGGGGGGGCTGGAGCTGGCACCGGCACCGAGGGCACAGTGTGTGGCATGGAGGGGGAGAGAGGGAGGGATTTAGTGGGGGCAGCAGCTGGCACTGAAGGCGCGGTGTGGGACAGGGCAGAGGGAGGGAGGGGGCGCTGAGGGTGCAGTGGGGATTGCAGGCTGGCCCCATCCCCCCTCACTGCCCCGTCGCCCCCCAGACCTGGAGGCGCTGGGCGTGGCGCTGGCACGGCTGCAGGGCCCGGTGCTGGAGCTGCCCGAGGGGCCGCGGCGGGCGCTGGAGGAGCTGCTCCTGGAGGGCGACCTGCTGGAGGTGACGCTGGACGAGGGGCAGAGCCTCTGGAGGCTGCTGCAGGCCGCCCGGGCGCCCCCCGTTGACACCTTCCGCCACCTGCTGGAGGTGAGGGGCACCGGCAGAGCTGGGGGGACTGGGCTGAGCCAGCGGGTCAGGGGTGAGGGGCACCAGCAGAGCTGGGGGGCAGGGGGCTGTGGGTTGGGAGTGAGGGACACCGGCAGGGCCAGGGGAGGTTGTGGGTCAGGAGTGAGGGGCACTGGCAGGGTTGGGGGGCAGGGATGGGCTGGCAGGGGGGCTGTGGGTTGGCAGTGAGGGGCACCGGCAGGGCCGGGGGAGGTTTCAGGCAGGGTTGGCAGGGGGCTGTGGGTTGGCAGTGAGGGGCACCGGCAGGGTCAGGGGAGGTTGTGGGTCAGGAGCGAGGGGTACGGCTGGGCTGGCAGGGGCTGTGGGTCGGGAGTGAGGGGCACCGGCAGGGCTGGGGGGAGCCCGGGGCTGCAGGGGGTCCATGTCCGGCTGACGTTCCCTGTCGCCCCCAGCTGGAGCAGGCGGAGCGGCGCGGGGCCCGGGGCCGGGATGCCGAGCGGCGCCGGAAGCGCCGGGCTGAGCGGGGGGAGCTGCCCCCCCTACCGAAGGAGGAGTTAGAGCCAAAGAGGAGCCGGGAGAGCGAGCCCCCCGATGTGGCCCCCCCCGGGGCCGGCACCGACCACAGCCAGAACGGTGTCGGGGTGAGATTTGGGCACTTAGGGGTGCGCCTGGTGGTGTGGGAGGGGATTTTGGTTGCCATGGGGGCCCGTGGGGCTGGGAGGAGGGGGCTGGGGTCCCCACCTGACCCTCTGGGCTGGAATCCCCTGATCCTACGGGGGGACTCTGTGGGGTCCCCCCACCCTCGCTAACCCCCCTCCCCTGTTGTCCCCACAGCAGTTGTGACGCCGGCCCCCTCCTCCGGACCGGACGGCTGACATGATGGCGCCCTGACTGGGGGGGGGCCAGGGGGTGGAGCTGACCCCCCCCAGGACGCTCCCCGCCGGGGGACCCCGGGCCGGACTCTGCCCAGTGATGTAATTATTTTACGTTATCCTTCCTTTTGTATCATGGATACCTCGGAGCAGAGACGGGGAGTGGGGGGATCTCGCTGACACCCCCCGTGGGAGCCAGGGGGCGCCGCCCCCCAGAACTGTGCCCCTCCGGATTCACCATGGACGTCTCGGGGCACCCCCGAGATACCAGCACAGCCAGATTGGCCGGACCAGCGCCCCGCACTGGTTGGACTGACTCTGGGGGGGACAGATTTCCCCCCCCCCCCACACACACACACACACTGCAGCCCTGCCCCCCTCTCCCCCGGAGCTGCACAGCTGCCTCTCCAGCCCGGGATGGGTTTTTTATAGGAATTGGGGGAACCACTTTGGGGTTTTTCGGGGGGGTGGTGAGGGGGGCAGCAGGGCTGGGGGGCGGAACCTGGTCTGTTTCCAGCCCGCCCCACAACACCCCTTAGGGGCCCAGCCCTGACACTAAACCTCTCTCTCTCTCTCTCTCTCTCTCTCTCTCTTTTTAGTGTTCCTATCACTGTCTATGGGAGGGTGGGGGGGGCGTTATTGTATTATGATTTTTTTATTATTATTAAACTTTGGAGGCTAATGGAGCTGTTTGGGGGCGTCCTGGGGGGCCCCCAGAGCTGGCTGCATTTCGGCGCCTCATCCCTGTGCTGCGTTTTATGGGGCTGTTCCCCAGTGGCTCCACCCCAGAGCTGGTCAGCCGCCTCTCAATTCCGGGAATCTGTTTACTTGGCCCCCGTTTCCCCTGGGCTCAGCCATGCTCAGTGCCCCCTCCACCACCCTGATCTGATCGGGGGGGGGCTGGGATTGGCCCCCAGAGCCCTGGCCTGTGGTGGGCACGGGGGAGAACAGGGCAGGGTTGAGCCTGGAGCTGCAGGGACAGAGGTGAAAGCTGGGACAACAGTAATTCGGGGGTGGGATGGGGGGCTTCTTGGCGCGTTGGCAACTGGGGGGCACTGGCTGAGCTATGGGGAGCGCCCAGGACTGGGGCACCGCCAGGGCTCCCACGGGTTCCCTCTCCATTCATGCATCGTCAAACTCGGCCCATTTCACGGGTCTTGGGGGAGCACCAGGGCGGGTGCCACTTCGCCCGCTGACAGGGAGCTGGAGAGCGCCGGGTTCTTTCGTCCAGCCTGAGCTCGAGCCCAGTGGGGAGATGCGTTTGCGTCCGTGAGCGAGACGTCCTGCAGCGGGACATGGCCGTCCTCGCGGGGGTGTCCAGCGCCAGCTCCACCTGCAGCCTGGCTCGTCGATGCTCTGTCTGCTACTTGAGCCCACCTGCGCCATCCGCATGATGCCAGCTCCCGTTCGCCCCCTCTTGGGCTCATAACTGAATTCTAAAACTTCGGGTGGGAAATCATGAGGCAAGGAATTCCACAGGTGAACTTCAAAACTTCTGCTTTCTTGTGGCTGTGACACATTCTCAGCTCAGAAGGGACTGGTGATCTAGTCTGCTCTCTTGCATCGTGCAGGCCCGAGACCTGCCCCAAAATAATCCCTAGAGCCGAGCTTTTAGAAATCCAGCCCCGCTGGAGTTTGAAATGGCCGGGGATGGCGAATCCGCCATACCCCTTGGTCGGTTGTTCCCCTGCTTAATTCCCCTCAGCGTGAAACCTTATTTCCAGGTTGAATTTGTCTCGTTTCAGCTGCCAGCTGTTGGCTCGAGTGAGTTATGAAATATTCGGTCCCCGCGTCGCCTCCTCTGCGCTCAGCTAGGGAGTGGGCGTCTCGCTCTCAAGCAGGTTTTCTAACCCGCGTGGCTCTTCTCCGATCCCTCCCCGATGTCCCACCATCCACCGTGAGTTGTGGCTGTCCCGAACGACCTGCCGTATTCTGGGGGGGGCAAACCACGGCCTTAAATAGCATGAGATTTTCCGTCTTACTGTCTCTCCCGCCCTTCGTGGTCCCGGTAGCTTTTCCGGCTGCCGCTGCCCATTGGGCGGATGCTTTCGGAGAACTAGCCCCAGTGGCTGCGAGGTCTTCCGGGAGCATTACCCACGTGCGTTCCTTCGTCGCTCGAAGAGATGGGGGAGGCCTGATTTTCCCCTTCCCAGCACCATGTTCATCGCTGTGTCCGATGAATCTGTTCTTTGCTGGAGTTTCAACCAGTGCGTCTGGTACTGAAGTTACCCAGCCAGGAATCACCTCTGGCGCCTCTTAAAAATCTGCATCGCTTGAGTTATCTGCTAGTCTGGTCCTGAGGCTGATTGGAGCAATCGGTCACATACCACAGTTAGCAGACTCCTCGACCCGTAGGGGACCGCAAGGGGCACCTAGTCTGACCCCCGACCACGCTGCAGGATTTAAACCATCCAAGACAGATGGCTCCGGCCTCCGCTCGAAACCCTCCTCGAAGGAGCTTCCATGACCTCCCGAGGCCTCGGGTCCGTTGTCCTGCTGCTCTTCCCGGCCGGAAGTTTTCCCTGAGATTCAATCTCAATCTGCTGTGCTGTAGTTTGAACCCACGGCCTCTTGTCCTGCCCTCTGGGGCAAGAGAGAACGACCTGCCTCCATCTTTTCTATGGCAGCCTTTCGAGTATTCGAAGAGCGCTGTCAATCTCTTTTACAAACTGAGCGTACCCGGTTCCTGCTGCCTTGGCTCACGTGGCTGGTGTCCCTCCCCTTTGATCGTCTTTGGCGCTCGCCTCTGGATCCTACCCAGTGTCTCCACGTCCTTTCTGGGCGTTAGTGACGGAAACCGGACACCGTCCTCCAGCTGAGGCCTAGCCAGGGCCATGCGGAGCGGTCCTGTCCCCTCCTGCGACTTGCAGCTACGCCTCTGCTAATGCAACCTAAAATTGCATGGTTTTTTTTGCAACAGCATCACGTGGCCGGGTTGTGATCCACCGCCACTCCCAGCAGTGCTGCTGCCCAGCCAGTTCTGCCCCGTTCGGTACTGGTGCATTTGGTTTTTCTTCCCAAAGCGTAGCACATCTTCCTTGATTTTCATTTTGTCGGCTCTAGCCCAGTTCTCCAATTTACCAAGATCCCGAGTGGTTCTGCAATTTCATAGCTGAGCTCCTGCGGGACTCGGGGGTGAATCTCTGGACTCCTCAGACCTGTCCCCTGAACAGAATGGCTCAGGTGGGGGGCTCTCCCTCCCGCCCTCAGCGCTGATTTATGGATGTGGGCTGTAGGTTCAGTTTGAGCCTTTCACGCAGTTTTGAAAGAGTTTCCATGCAGCTCGCAGGCGTCTCACTCCTGTGTCTAATTTGCATGTCCCAAGTTCCCTTTCTGAGCTGGCTGCTTGGGTAGCGCTACGTTTCATCACATAGCGAGCGCTTCCGCTGCGTTCACCTCTCGCCCGGGTCTGGAAACTTCCTCACCGCATCTCCAGTCAGTACGGGGACAGCTGGAATCCCCCCATTATTATTGGGGTTCCTGGTTTCGTCCCCTCTCTAAGCTGGAGTATTTCGCCCTGTGGCGCTGCTCTTACTGCTCAAGGGGGTGGCCTAGCCTGAGAGCTTGGATGGGTCAGTGTTTGATTCATTGAAGATTTTTCCCTCTGCTTTTCTCATAGGGGCAGTCGCCCCCCGGCTCTGCCCTGCCTGGCCAGCATGTCTCTGGGATTAGCGGCACTCCAGGGAGCTTTGGGGGTCCCTGTTCCATCAATAACTAGAGCTGCGGCCGTCAGCACCGCAGACCAGCCCCGGAGGGGGACTTCTGCCCTGCGAGTGGGTCAGGCCTGTCCATGCAGGGGGTCCCCTGGGGGGTGAGGTGGAGCCGGGTTCCCCAAAGTCACCTCCAGCCCTGGCCTAGCCTGGGAGTGAGGCTCTCTGCTGCCACCTGGTGGCTTTGACCCAACAGTGTTTCTAGTGCCTGGCTGCCCTGCGCATGTGCACCTGGGGGCACGGGACCCAAGCATCTGTGTGGGGCCTGGGGGCCACAGACCAGCTGCCGTCTAACAGGCGGGTTCAAGGCCAGGCCGCGGGCTGGCCCGTCAATGTTAAGCTTTGGCGTGCAGGGGAAGCCCCAGGAGGTGGGACATTGAGCCCGGGCAAGGAAATGGAAAAGCCAGTACAGGCCTCGATTAAGAAAGGGGGGCAATATAATCAATGCCAATCACCTGGTATGCAAATGATGCAGTCACTTCCCCTGGGCAGCCTCTGTCCACCTGCCCCACACATTCCCCCCTGTGCCCCCACACCCCTCCCAGAGCTGGGGAAAGAACCCAGGAGTTCAGGCTCTGTGGGGGGGTGCTGACTGGTTTGGGGGTGGGTGTGTGGAGGGGTGGCTGGCTCAGGGCTCTTCTCCCACCCCTGCCAACTAACCAAACAAGCCCAAATTTTACAAAACAACCAAAAAAAGCCCCAATTTTATTGAGTGGCTCCCCCACGGCTGGTTTGTTTCAAAAGCAAACCCCTTTGGCTAGGAAAATGAAGCGACACCCCACCCCCCCGCCCAAGCAGATTACAAAAGCTAAGCAGCACCACTTGGCAACTATTTGCCCCTTCGAGACTGATTCCCCCGGGAGGGGACAGGACATATTTGGGGGGGAGGGGAAGTAGACTAGTTCCTCCCCCACCCCCCAAAAGGAGTGGAACAACTCCAGGGTGGGGGGGGGGGGTAGAGATGAGCTTGGATTAGGAAGTTAAAGGAGGGGCAGGAGTGTGTGTGTCCATCCCCACCCTGGTTACAGCCCCTCCCCCACCATAGTGTTAACCCCTGTGGGAGATGGGGTAGCAATACCCCCCCCCCCCCCCGCCTAGGCACAGGGCAGGGCGGATCCAGGAGGCAGTTAGCATAGGCCCTACGTAAACACACCAGGCGCCAGCAGGGACCCCAGCCTGCTGGCGGGCCCCTCCCCAATAACCATCCCTGAGCAGGAAGTGGGGGGGAGCTGTCAGAATTGGGGGGCAGGGCCATGGATGCCAGGAGAAGACAGTGTTCCCTGAGGGAGGGGGAGAGGAGGACAGGGCAGGAGGGGGGTTGAGAGCTGGGATATGGACCCCCTGGGGGACAGGGTGCCCGGGGGGGGGGAATACGGGACATTGGCCCCTGGGTGTGTCCAGGGGTAGGAGGACAGGATGGGGAGGCTGAGAGAAGGGACAGGGTGCCTGGGGGGGCTGGGAGACAGGACGGGCCGTGGGCCCTGGGGGGAGGGGGCCCCCCTCACTCGTCAAGGTGCTGCTTGAACGGGTTGTCGTCGGCGCCGCCCTGCAGGGCACAGTACACGTACACCAGGAAGGCTGCGAGCGCCCCGAAGAGCAGCAGCTGCAGCCAGAGAGGCAGGTAGCGCCGGGAGCCTCCCCCTGTGGCCCCCCCAGGGCCTCCGCGGGGCAGGGGGTGGATGGCACGGCGTGGCTCCACCCGCATGGGGGGCGGGGCGGGGCGGGCCCGGCAGACCCGCTGGTAGGAGACGCCATCCCTGCAGTAGGGGGGAACAAAGGGGGGGCAGCAGTTAGTGCTCACAGCCCCCCAGCACCCACAGCTCCCGCCGTCCTGGCAAACTCCACCGGCACACACCACAGCATCCACACATACGTCCCCAACCCAGCCACAGCCCCCCTTCTAGCACATGTCCGTGACCCGGTCTCACCTCTCGGTCTCCTCCGTCCTGCTCGGGGTGTAGGATGCAGCCTCTCCAATCTGCAAGGAAAAGCACCATCAGCGAACACCAGGCGCTGTTCAGCTATGGGGCAGAACCCCCTGTACAGGGGCAGCCAGGGAATACAGGCAATGCATGCCCTCATTTGCATACTCCAGCTGTGCCTAGGGAGTAATTTGCATATCCCCTCCCCAGTGGTGGTGCTGCAATACAAGCCTTAAACTGGGGTTTCCCCCCCACATCCTGCGCCCCCTATTGTAGTGGGAACAGCAGGTACTAGGAGAAGAAATGAGATACATACTGCGAGAGGTCTGGGGGGTACAAATGGGGGAGGGGGCAGCTCACCCTAACTTAACAACAGTGGGCCAGGATTACTAGGTACGTAGGTGCCTTACAGTCCCTCCCTTTGATAACAGAAAGATTTAAAGTGGCCTTAATTTAGGGTCATTTAAATCCCTTCGAAAGGGGAATAAAATAAACTGAATTAAGGGCACATCTGTAGTTGGCGCACGGGTTGGAAGTGTCTACACCACGCCAGCGGAAGGTGTTTTTCCCGCCCTCTGCTGCGGGCGCCTCTCCAAGAGACGGCGGCGAAGAATTCTTCTGGGGCCTGAGCCGCGTCCACACCCGCAGTGGGGTGCGCCGTTTCGCACAGCCCCCCTGTGACGCAACCAGCTTGCTGTAACTTTTAGGCGTAGACCGGCCTGGACTTCACACGTTTGAGACCTTGCTCGGAAATAAAAAGGGAGGAACTCGACTTGTGGGATTCAATTTTCATTTGCCACGAAGTCGTCCGCAAATCCAACGGGAAGGAGTCGGTTTTTAGCAGTAGATCCCAGTGAGCCTCAAGTTCCCCAGACACACACAACCCAAAAATAGAATAAAATTGGATAATAGAAATGTATAGCTGGGAGCACGCCTTAGATAGAATTTATTTACGGGGACTTGCTTTCTATATTTGGATACGGGATGTTGACAATTGGTGTTTTAATGGTTATGAAGTTTACATTTTTCAATCTCGCTGTCTAGGGTCATCAAATAATTATAGTCTCCCATCCTCCGACCCCTGCTCTTTCCCCCCCCCATAACTGCCCGCAACCGTGCAATTTTAAATGCTCAAAACCCAGAATTTAGCCCAGCTGTGACGATGTAGCAGGCAAGTCTCTCGAGGTGGGGATTTGGTGGCTGTTTGGAGGGCAAACGGAGAAACACTGGCTGGGTCTTCACAAGCCCAGCCAACCCCCCCAGGCTGAGCAACTCTCAAAAGCTGGCCTGAGCATGCGTGGCTGGACTGGGAACAAGGGCAGCCAGGGCGTCATGGGCCTGTCGATGCTGCCCTGGGCTCACTCTCAGGTTCGGGCCCACACCCCTCGACTGTCCACACGCAAATGGAGAAGGTTAGAAAACCCTCAGACCCGGCTACGCAGGGTGGGGCCAAGCCCTGCCATGTGCCATGCGGACGCAGCCCAAAACGCAGCCCAGTGTCAGCCGGGAGCCCCGGGGCCGGCAATTGTAAACCCAGGGTCCCAATGCAACATGATCACCCGCCCGGCAATTCCAGCCGAGCTTTGCAATGGGGACACCCAACCGGGCGAACTGCGTCTCCGGGGGAGAGCGCCAGGGCTGGTCACACCGCAGAATCTCTCCTCCGCATGCAGACATGGGGGCGGGCGGTGTGCGTGTGTCTTTACTTGGTCCTAGTCAGTATTACAGTATCTCACACCGGCGGGTCCTTTCTGTCTGGATCGCAGACATCGCCTGAGAACAACAAATCTCTCGAGAGGCTCTAAAGCCAGCGGATCAAATTCAGAAATCGCTTCAGCTCATCCGAAACCACAGTTTTCAGCCAACAGGCGACTGGTCTGGAAAACGTCACCCAGCTCGACTTTCAGTGGCTTCAGAACCCCGTCAGCCGGGCAAGAAATCAATTGTCAATTACCCCTAAAATGGACGTTCTCCAAACAATTATTTTTTTTTGGTTAGAAAAGGGTCTTTTGGGGGGGGAAATCTCGTTGTTTTCAGATGGTGACATCATCTCACGAGGCGGAACGGCGGGTCTTTTCTGTCTCGATCTCAAACGGCCCGTTAAAATAACGTGACCGCCGTGAGAGAATAGAAAATGACCCGAAACTGGCAGGGGAACCAAATTTCCAAGTAAAATTTCCCCCAAAAATAATTAATTCAATTTCGAAATGAAGTTTCCCGAAACTCACTTTTGTGGGTTATATTTTACACCCCCCCCCATTATCAACCAGTCTTATCACACCAGGTACACAAAGAAAGTCCACGCTATCACCAGACCAGTATCTCGTAGACACATCTCTAGCAGTTCCCTGCCCTGAAGCGGCCCCCGTCTCCCGATCATCCTGTTCAAATACACAATGTCTCCCCGACGCTTTGCAGAGCTGAAGTCGGTTTTGCTCTTCGAAAAGGAGAAGTTTGTCCCAAGTACATGTTTGTCCCAAGTACAAGAACGTTCGGCCCCAGGTCAAGCTGGGGGGTACGTGGGGAGGCCCGTGGACAGAGCCGGGATGGTTTTAGGGACGGGAGAGGCTGGTAAATTGTCAATCCTAGAAACACGGGCGTTATTTTGGGAGCTCCCCGCGTCAGGGGGACGTAACATCACGGCACGAGGCATCCCGGACACGGGCAGCGTTTCTGTCCGCACTAAACTCTCCGGCTTTAAGCATGACCCCCGAGGCCAGTTCTCTCTCTTTCCTACAGGGTCAAACTGCTGACGGGACAATTTATCCACCCGGCCAAAAATCATCCCCCCAGGAAGTTATATCGGTTTCTAGACAATTGCGCCAAAATTCAGGTCCAGCTCCGCTGGGCCCAACATCGCCCGGCAGCAAACGGTTTAAGGTTCGAGTTTTTCAGGCCGGGCCAGTGGCCGAATCCAGGATTGCCCCATGGTGCTGGGATGGGGGCAGAGTTGGGGGTCAGAGGTGATAGGATAGCGGGGAGTGAGGGGACTAGAAAGCTGGTAGTGCTAAAGGGGGGGGTACACCTATTTCCACCCCCCAGTGCCTTCTGCCTTTCCCAGGCCAGGCTGCCCCCACCGCTGGGATGTTATCTGGGGAGGTTATGTCCCACCCACCCCATCCTGCCCCCCCCCAGGGGCTGACTTACTGGCTGGCGGGTGGTGGCTTCCCCCAGGCGACTTGGGGCTGCACCAGAGAGCCAGGAGGAGGAAGAGGAGGAAGATTCTTCATAGGACTCGGTGTCCACATCTGGGGGGGGGAGAGAGGACTGGGGTGAGATGCGGGGCTGGGCACGGCTCTCCCCTTCCCCACTAGAGCTCCACCCCTGGAACTCCCTGCTGCAGGAATGTGAACATGGCCCGGGGGTGGGGTGTCAAGCCCAGGCCAGGGGAATCGTACCAGATTTCTCCCCCCACATCCTCGCTGCTCTGTATCCCCCCCCTTGCCACCCCCCAGAGGAAATACTTCCCCGACGCCCCCCGGCTCCCCTCTCACCATCCCCCAGGTAGCCAGTGCGACCCTCACGACGAGGGAAATCATACAGCTCCCGCGTGTACATCCTGGTGGGGCTGGAGTCTGGGGGGCAGAGAGACACAGGAGGGGTCAGTGGGGGGCACCTCCACGCCCCACCCCCACAGCAGACAGGGACATTCAGACACCTCAGCCACGGCACCCCAAGCCTGGGAAAACTCCGCCAGTGCCCCTCACTCCCGACCCACAGCCCCCTGCTCACCCAGCCCTGTGTCCCCCCCACCCCGCAGCCCCCTCTCACCGTCCGCCCCATAGCCGCGCCGCTCCTCCTGCCGGGGGTAGCTGTAGGATTCCCGGATGTAGGTCTCAGTGGTGCCGGGACCTGGGGGGGAAGAGACACACAGGAAAGGGGGGGGGGTGTCAGTGGCTGTGGATGCTGGCCCCTCCACACCCCCCCGGAACCCCACTCACCTGAGTAGCTCCCAGCCCCCCCCGAGGGCGACAGCTTGGTGCGCTGGCTCTCGTATTCGCAGATCTTCCTCTCGTAGAGCTTCCGGGTCGATCCTGGGGGAACGGGAGGGGGAGACAAGGGGGGGGGTCAGGTGAGCCCCCATGGTGCCCTGCCCCTGCCCCACAGATTGCGTCTGCCCCGGCCCCATAGTGCTCCCGGCCCCCATCCCTGCTGCTCCCCGCAACCGTCCTCACCCCACAGTCAGGTCCCCTGCAAACCCCCCGCCCCGATCCTGCTTCTCTTCTCAGCCGCCCCTGCCCGCCCGGCGCCCCCTCTCCCCCTGCAGCCCCCCCAACATCCCCCCCTCCCCAGAGACCCCCTCCCCCCGCAGCCCCCCCGACTTCCCCCCCTCCCCAGAAACCCCTCCTCCCCCCGCAGCCCCCCCGACTTCCCCCCCCCCAGAAACCCCTCCTCCCCCCGCAGCCCCCCCGACTTCCCCCCCCAGAACCCCCCCTTCCCCCGCAGCCCCCCCGACTTCCCCCCCTTCCCCCGCAGCCCCCCCGACTTCCCCCCCTCCCCCCGCAGCCCCCCGACTTCCCCCCTCCCCAGAAACCCCTCCTCCAACAGCCCCCCAACTTCCCCCCGCCCCCGCCCAGCACCTCCCTCCCCCCGCAGCCCCCCGACTCCCCCGAGGCCCCTCCCCCCAGCGCCCCCGTACCCACGACGGGCCCGTGCGGGATGCCGTAGCGCTGCAGCATGGCGATGAGCTCGGTGTCCGTCAGCCCCTGGTACCGCTCCATGCCCGGCGGGGGTCAGCGCGGGGGGGGCAGGGCCCGGGGGGGCCGCGGGGGCTGCGGGGGGGGGGGCGGGAGCCGCGGTTCCGGCGCGCGGAGCAGGCCCAGGACGGGAGGCGCCAGCGGCGAGGGGAAGTGACACGGGGGGGGAGGGTCCGGGACTGGCAACGCCCCGCCCCTCTCGCCCCGCCCCTGGCAACGGACCGCCGAGGCTAGCAACGCCCTTCCAGCGCGCCCCGCCCCTGGCAACGCCCCGCCCCTCTCGCCCCGCCCCTGGCAACGGACCGCCGAGGCTAGCAACGCCCTTCCAGCGCGCCCCGCCCCTGGCAACGCCCCGCCCCTCTCGCCCCGCCCCTGGCACGGACCGCCGAGGCTAGCAACGCCCCTTCCAGCGCGCCCCGCCCCTGGCAACGCCCCGCCCAGATCCCAGCTCGCGGGAGCGGCCGGAGGCGCTTGTGCAAGCTTCTGCCCCTCCCCCCCCGTCTGCCTCAGTTTCCCCACTTGGCTAGTAGCTACGGTGGGAGTCCCGGGGCTCCGTGAATTCCTGTTGCCCCAGAGCTGCGGGGGGGGACTGGGACCCAGCCGGGACGCCTCGGTCCCATCTGTGCTGTGGGAGGGGAGTGGGTGGGGTCTCATGGGGGCGGGGGGCTGGGAGCCAGGACGCCTGGGTCCCTGGGCGCTGGCAGGGAGGGCTGGGAGCCAGGACGCCTGGGTCCCTGGGCGCTGGCAGGGGGGCAGGGAGCCAGGACGCCTGGGTTCCCTGGGCGCTGGCAGGGGGGCAGGGAGCCAGGACGCCTGGGTTCCCAGGCACTGGCAGGGCGTTCCCCCCACGCGCCCCGAGGGAAGCAGACTCCAGAAAAGAGCCCTGGTGACTCATCGCTTTGCCTGGGGCGGTTTCGATTTCCCCAGGAGGGAGGCCCCGGCCCCCGCCCCGACATGACAAGTGACCGGCCCTCAGCACGTCCTGGCGCCGCCCCAAGGAGCTCACACAGCGCCAGGCAGCTGCTAAGGAGACACCTACCAGCCAGGGAGACGAGCTATCTGCACACAACAGAGGGAAACTGAGGCACACACCCAGGGAAAGGCTTAATTGTAGTCACTTGGTGGGTGAGTGATGAAGAACCCAGGAGTCCTAGCTCCCAGCCCCCCCGCTCTAACCACTAGCTCCCACTCCCCTCCCAGAACCAGGCAGAGAACCCAGGAGTCCTGGCTCCCAGCCCCCTCTGCTCTAATCACTAGCCCCCACTCCCCTCCCAGAACCAGGGAGAGAACCCAGGAGTCCCGGCTCCCAGCCCTTCTGCTCTAACACCAGACCCCACTCCCTTCCCAGAGCCAGGGAGAGAACCCAGGAGTCCCGGCTCCCAGCCCCTCTGCTCTAATCACTAGCCCCCACTCCCCTCCCAGAACCAGGGAGAGAACCCAGGAGTCCTGGCTCCCAGCCCCTCTGCTCTA
Source organism: Natator depressus (assembly GCF_965152275.1). Taxonomy (NCBI): domain Eukaryota; kingdom Metazoa; phylum Chordata; order Testudines; family Cheloniidae; genus Natator; species Natator depressus. Next base: position 22,418,226 of record NC_134256.1, on the reverse strand, counting down.
ACCACCAGACCCCACTCCCCTCCCAGAACCAGGCAGAGAACCCAGGAGTCCCGGCTCCCAGCCCTTCTGCTCTAACCACCAGACCCCACTCCCTTCCCAGAGCCAGGGAGAACCCAGGAGTCCCGGCTCCCAGCCCTCTGCTCTAATCACTAGCCCCCACTCCCCTCCCAGAACCAGGGAGAGAACCCAGGAGTCCTGGCTCCCAGCCCCTCTGCTCTAACCACCAGACCCCACTCCCCTCCCAGAACCAGGCAGAGAACCCAGGAGTCCCGGCTCCCAGCCCTTCTGCTCTAACCACCAGACCCCACTCCCTTCCCAGAGCCAGGGAGAGAACCCAGAGTCCTGGCTCCCAGCCCCTCTACTCTAACCACTAGCCCCCACTCCCCCTCCCAGAGCAGAGGGGAGAACCCAGGAGTCCTGGCTCCCAGCCCCTCTGCTCTAACCACCAGACCCCACTCCCCTCCCAGAGCCAGGGAGAGAACCCAGGAGTTCTCATTGCTCTACCCCTTCCAAGGGGTCCCTGTATAAACAGCCCCGCGCCCTGCCCCAGAGGCAGCCGCATCGCCGGCTTCCGCTCACACACCTCTTCCTCCCCAGCCATGCTGGCCCCCCAGGATTTCCAAACCTTCGTCTTCTTCGACCTGGAGACCACCGGCCTGCCCCCGGATCGCCCCCGCATCACCGAGCTGTGTCTCTTCGCCCTGCACCGCCGCTCCCTCCTGCAGCGCCCCCTGCAGGACGACGACACCGGCGCCCCCCAGCTGCCCCGCATCCTGGACCAGCTGACCCTGTGCATCGACCCCCAACAGCCCGTCACCCCGGCAGCCGCCCGCATCACGGGGCTGAGCCAGCAGGGCCTGGAGGAGAACGGCAAGCAGGGCCTGGACCAGGCTGTGGCTCAGGCCCTGGGGGGGTTCCTAGCCCGCCAAGCCCCCCCGCTCTGCCTGGTGGCCCACAACGGCTTTAGCTACGACTTCCCCCTGCTGCGGACGGAGCTGGGGCGCGTGGGGGCCGAGCTGCCCCCGCCACCGGCTGCCTGGACACCCTGCAGGCCATGAAGGAGCTGGGCCTGGGGGGCGAGGGAGGGTACAGCTTGGGGGCGCTTTTCCAGGCGCTCTTCGGGAGGGACCCCGACAGGGCGCACTCGGCCGAGGGAGACGTCCGCACCCTCGTCACCATCTTCCTTGCCAGGGCGCCACAGCTGATGGGCTGGGCGGCGGGGAAGGCCCGGGACTGGGGGGACGTGAGCCCATGTACCTCCCCACCACGCAGTGAGCGCCAAGAACCCAGGCGTCCTGGGCTCTGGGAGGGGAGTGGGGTCGGAGCCAGGATGCACCCCTGGCTCTCGGAAGGGAGTGGGGTCTGGTGGTTAGAGCAGGGCGGGCTGGGAACCAGGACACCTGGGTTCTCTCCCCAGCTCGGGGAGGGGAATGGGGTCTGGTGGGTTAGAGCAGGGGGTGGGGAACCAGGACACCGGGGTTCTCTCCCTGGCTCTGGGAGGGGAGTGGGGTTTGATGATTAGAGCGGGGGGTGGGAACCAGGATGCTCGGGGAGGGGAGTGGGGTCTGGTGGGTTAGAGTGGGGACGTGGGGCTGGGAGCCAGGACTCCTGGGTTCTCTATGGACGCCTCTCTTGGTTCATTAGATCGTCAAAGGATCTGGGGTTGGGTAATGAAATGATGTATTGAGCAGCCGCTTTTAATGGCGGGGAGGAAGCTCCCCTGCGGTTTTACTGTTAATAAATACACTCCAGGCCCTGAGCTGCATGCTTTGCTGAGTTAAGACTTCATGTCTGGTTTGGGCCCTGGGGGAAATCGGGGTGCAGGTGTCCAGCATGTGACCATCACCCCAAAAGACTGCAGTTCCCACGTCCACCAGCAGAGGGCAAAGGGTCCCAGTATTAACAGCCCCTGCGCCCCACCCCAGAGGCAGCTGCATCTCAGCGCTGGGCGAAGGGTCCCTGTATAAACAACCCCCCCCCAGCCCTGGAAATCAGACTGGAGAAGCGTTGAAAGGTTTTTCCCTCTTTCTCTTTTTATTTGGTTTTATTACTTTTGTTCTCTATATTTTGGGGGGCTCGCCGGGGGAATGATGGCGGGGGGCTTCGTTGTTTGGTTAGTTTGTCCTTGTCTTTGTTTTGTCGACGTCAGTTTTCTTTTGGCGGAGATGGGAGGAAAAAATAAATCTCACGACACCGAGCGAGGGGGGGCCTGAACGAACGAACCAAAACTCACGAGCACGGCACGAATTGGAGCACAGACATGGCGTATAGAGATATATAGGGGTGCTTCTGGGGGGGCCCTGGGGACGGGCGAGGGCTGGATGGGGGGGCTAAGAGGGGAAGGAATAGGGAGAGTGGGTGGGTGGGGAGAAAGAAGGGATGTGTGGGGATGTATGGGGTAGATAGATAAATATGGGGGGTACGGGGATAGACAGATAGGTGGGTGGGTAGGGAAGGGATCAATGTATTGATGGCTATATAGATAGGCTGTCCCCGGACACCTGGGTTCTACATCACCTTCCCCACACCCCCTCCAGTGGAAATCGGGGTTCCGTGGGAAGGCCCCAGTCTCCCCCCCCGCCCCCGACTGGTCACTGCGGAAGGGGCATGGATTGGGGCTGACGGGTGCTGTCTGGGGATGGTGCCCCTCCCCCACTTCCTAGAGTCCCCCCTTGCCATGTGACACCCCCCGGCGGGGAATGGGGTGGGGATGGAGGCCCTAAATTACCCCCCAGCGGCCTCCACATGCCCCTCCTCCATCCCCTGCCCTGTGTACCCCACTCAGTGCCAGTCCCCCCAAACATGCTGGAGCCCCCAAATATCCCCCAAGCTGCTGATACCCCTGAAACCCCAAATCTCCCCCACAGCCATCAAGAGAGATCTGAAACCCTGACCCCTCCTTAAAAGTGGGGCACGGGGCACAGCTATCTACAGCCAGGATTGAGGGGGGTGGAGGGTGAGGGGAGCACAGAGTTAGCGATACTCAGGGGATGGGGGCACTGAGGGTGTGGGGGGGGCAGGGAGGCAGGGGGCACACAACTGTCTAGAGTGGGGGGGTGAAAAGGCAGGAGTGGGGTGCAGGGAGGCAGGGGGGCACAGCTGTCTGGAGTTGGGGTGCTGGGGCAGTGGGGGAGGTGGAGGGCAGGGAAGTGGGGGGGTGCACAGCTATCTAGAGTTGTATTTTCTCATATATATATATATATATATAATATATATAAACAGCACAAACATCTACATTCATCCTGGGGTCCCCCCGCCAGTCCCGCACAGGAGGGGACATGGGGGGGCAGGGCAGGACAGGCGTCTCCTCCTCACGACGCCCCCTCCTGGGGGAGAGACCTGGGGAGAGAGAGAAAGAGAAAGCCAGAGGAGGGGTAATTAATAAGAGCACACCCAGCTAGCGCCCCCTGCTGGCCAGGCACCCACGTCATGGATTGCCCCCCACCACCCTTCACTCACCAGGGCTCTATCCTGGCTCTGGGAGGGCAGTGGGGTCTAGTGGTTAGAGCAGGGGGCTGGGAGCCAGGACTCCTGGGTCCTATCTCTGGCTCTGGGGCGGGGGGAGTGGGGTGCAGTGGGCAAGACCCAGTTCCCACTATGAAATACAACATGCTAAAACAATTATAAGGCAACCCCCACCTGGCGCGCCGTTCCCCTTCCTTGGGGGTCCATCTGGGACCAGATCGACTCTGCCAAACCCTCCTGCACTCTGCAGCAGACACCCTCCAATTATAACAACCCAGCAGAGGGCGCGAGATCCCTGACTAAACAGCTCTCCCCAGAAGCAGCCGCATCTTAGTGCTGGGAGCCCTGTATAAACAGCCCCTGGGCCCCACCCCAGAGATGGCTGCATCTCAGCCTCTCCTGCCATTTTTATGCCCTTCCACTCTCCAGGTGGCCCCATTCTGCCCAGTGATCTCTACCCACACACCACTGTTCTCGTGGGGGAGGGCACGGCCTGCTGCGAGGGGAGAAGGGGGGGCATGGATCATGACAGAGGATCTGTGGGGTTTTTGGCACCTGGCCCTGAGAATCAGGCCGACGCGGGGTCAAGATATAAAGCGGTCATGGTCCCACCCCAGCGCAGTGGGTCTCCTAAATATCAACTCACGCCATGGCCCCTGAGGGCCCGAGACAGTAATTTACGGCTTGCCACAGGCCACGAGCCATTGCTTTCCCACCGCCTGGCCGTTGAGACATTAACAAAATAGCTGACGGCTGTTACGAGACTCTTAATGTGACCCAATACAGCGGGGAAAAGAGGGAAGTGAAGCAAACACGGTGAGCGGGGTGTAAGGGGAAAATATTGTAACCGTAGGGCTTAACCGCTGGGGAGAGTCTGTTGCGTTCAGACTGATTTCTTAAGGCTCAAGTGAAGAAAGATGGCTACGCCTTGCCATCAAACAAGCTTATGCTATCACCACAGCTAGGCTGGGAGAGCCGGTGAATAAAAGGGAGTGAAACCATTACAGGGACGCTCGATCAGAACGGAGTAATCAGCAGCGTCACCGACCCATCAGCACCCAGATCAGTCCTGAGCTCCTGCCGATGTCAGGAGAAAAGAAGATTGGCAGGATGTATGGGAAACGGGGTGTCAAAGTTAGCCATGGAGGGTGAGAGAGAAGGGTGGGAAGGCCCCAGAGGAGACGGGCGGCTGGCGCACAAACAAAGCTGTGGCCTGACGTGTCTTACACCAGCACCTCCGGCAAGGCAGGTCGCACAAAGGGGCTGGAACACGCCGGCTCCGACTGCGAGGATGCCTCGTGCCCGGGCTGGATGGCCTCTCGCTTTGGCTGGCCGTCTCTAATCTTCACAGGGCCTGGCCCAGACCAGCACCTGCAAGAAAAGGAACCAGCTTGGGGCACCCAGCCGGGCCCCTTCCTGAAAGCCTGAAAACGACCAGACCGTGTCCCTGACTCCCGCTGCAAACGGTAACCGAGCTAACGGTGGGTGGGTCCTCGTAGGGCCTATGACGAGTGCCGTGTCTTGTCTGCCCGCAGAAGCCGGGCCAATCAAAGACGTTTCCCGCCCCGTCTTGTCTGTCTAATATCCTGAGGCCGACATGGCTACACCATGGAGAGGAGCGAATGGGGGCCGGGGCCTTGGGGGGAAGAGGAGGGGCAGGGTCTTGGGGAAGGGGTGGGGGCGTGGCCTCAGGGGAAGGGGTGGGGTGGGGCATCAGAGAGAAGGGGCGGCGTGGGGCGGGGCCTCAGAGAGCAGGGCGGGGCCTTGGGGGCATGGTGGGAGGCGGGGCCACGGTTCGGGCACCTGTGGCCCCTCTTACTTTCAGGGCGCTCCCTGGTATCAAAAGGGTAGAGAAACACTGCTCTGACCCCCAATATATAAAAATCGCTTTTGTCCGCGCAGCCCACGGAGATCAAGGTGGAGTTTGCCGAGGGTGGTGCAGATAATGGGCAAGTGATAGAAATGTGGCTAGAGACCAGGTACAAATGTCGGACGACCTCGGACAGCAGGGGCAGACAGCCTGGGGATGAAATCTTAGGGGACGAACGACATGAAGCTGGGGGAGTTTTGCACCCTTCGGAACAGCCTAAGATTTACAGGTCTCTATCCGCAGAAGAGTCCACGCTCCTGGGTGTACGCCTGGATCGACGGCGCTCTGTCTGTCTGTATTTGTGCTGGTCTGATCTTTGACCAGCGTTTCTGGAGCGGAGAGTTTGCGGCTCAAAGCTGCAGGTGACACCAGGCTGGGAGCAGTGGCCAGGCCACTGGGGAACTGAAAACGACCAGGACAAATTGGAGAACGGGGCTGAGTGCGACAAGATGACGTTCAAACTGAGCCGAGCGTCAGAAGGAAAAGTCCGACGCCAGGGGGCATCGCCGGCTAATGGTGGGGACGGCTGAAGAGGATCTGGAAGTTAGAGCAGCTCACAGATTGAAGGAGAGCCCGCCACAGGATACAGCCACGAAAACGGCTAAGATCGTTCTGGGTGTGTTAGCAGGAGCGTCGCACGTCAAGCACGGGGGGCGTCGATGCCCCGATGTTCTTGGCGCAGGGGCACACTGGCCCCGCAGACGAGCGTCAATGATCGGGGTTCGATCCAAGGCGTTTTGGCCGCAGGGTCACCACCTGGCTCAGGGTAAAAGGACACTCGCAACACAGAGGTTGGACTTTGGCCCAGAACGGGTGCCACCCCCCTTTTTTTCAGTAGCGAGATGCCTTGGGGAGCAATTTAACAAGACAACGGATCTATTCTATGGAGCGGAAAAAGCTAACGCAGGCAAATCTCCAGAGCACTAAGAAATATAAATCACGTCCGCGGGCAAACACGGGGCATTCGCCTCCTTTGCAAGTATAATCTTTGTTAGAGACGTGGCTTGGCTCTTGCCTGCTGCTGACCTGAAACTGGGCAGCGAGTTAATCAGGACGTGTGGGCGCCAGTACACGTGCTGTAAAGATTGTCCCGGCGTCCCTGGGCAGGTGCCGCTCAAGATTGCGGGAAAGCTGCTCCGAGTTCCTCTTGACTGGGAAACATCCCGCCAGGCTTAACGGTTTCCTGCGGCCTCACGAGCTCTAGGTGAGGACAATTCACCGCGGAAACAATTTCCCACGGCTCGTGGGGGATTCTCCATCGCGGGCAATTTTAAAATCAAGATCTAAGAGATCTGCTCTCGGAATTATTTGGAGGAAGTCCTGTGTGATACAGGAGGTCAGACTAGATAATCCCGATGGTCCCTTCTGAGAATCTGGAACAGACCCAAAGAAGCACCCGTTTCTAATGTGATCTGTTGGAACTCCTCGCCTCATGAGTTTTTGGCCTGAGGTTTTAGGAGAAGTCAGTATAGAGCCAGGGAAGGAGGAGAAAGGCCACAGGTGCGACACAGGAGGACAGAGGAGATGAATCTATTAATATAAATTCATGGGGAAGTAGGTTAAAAGGTTGACTACAGATCCAATGGGAACAAGACCTTGGTGTCTTACGTTTAGATCTGGATTCTTTTTCCTCTATTGTGTTAGCAACACCACATTTGATAAGCAACTGGCACAAGCAGGGACTATTCTGCGGGTCTCTTAGCCACAAAAATCGAAAGAAAGTCCCCTTCCCAAGATGGCGACGGAGGATAAGTGTTATTTGTTCCTGTGCGTTATTTGAATCTGGGTTCATCGACCGAGTGTCTGGTTTATGTTAGCCAACTCACAGGGCAACCCGATTTTTGCATTCTTATGTCTTGCGCGATTAGTTGCTGTTGTTTTGCATAGCTAAGAAAGCTCCATAAAATTAAATCCAACGCTCCAGCCCGTTTTCTTTAGCGAAGCAGTCGAAATGGAAAGAACCTTGAGAAAGGTGATGCCGGTAATTAGTTACTATGGGATTTGGCAGAATTCAATTTGTTTTTCATATAATTTTGATGGACAATACTGATGGTTATTTTTAAGCTTTTTTTTTTTAATTTTTACCTATTTAAATTTTCACCACTGTGCAAAGTTACGGGTTTTCAGCCATTGTTGAAACCAGTGTGAACCTTCACAACTAAAATTATGGATTTTAAGCATTTGTATTTTTTCATGTTATTGATTGAAATTTTAACAGCCAGGCCCAAAGATGGGTGTCAAGCAATGTTTCCATTTTCACTGATTTAAATTTTCACGGCTGTGCACCATTCCAGGGTTTAAGCACTTTTTTGTATTTTTACCAATTTAAATTTTCACCATCAAAGCGACGGGTTTTCATCTTTTCTCTGATTTCAGGTTTCAGAGCTGTGCACAATTCAAAGTGCTTAAAACCCATTTCCTTTTCACCAGTTTCAATTTTCACCCTCAGACTGACAGGTTTTGATCTTTTCACTGATTTAAATTTTCACAGCGGTGCACAATTACGGGTTTTAAGTCCATTTTTTATTTTTCCTAATTTCAATTTTCCCCGTTCTAATTACGGGGTTTAAGGGATTTTTCAATTTTCATCCATTTAAATTTGCACAGCTGTGCAAAACTACGGGCTTTAAGCCCTTCTTTTTTTTAATTTTATTTTGTTGCCAATTTCAATTCTCGCAGATGGAAGCACTTTTTCCCATCTACGGTTTCACAGCTGTGTCAAATTACGGGCTTTAGGCATTTGATTTTTCCCGATTTCAATTCTCACAGTTGCAGGGAATTCTGGGGACAGGTCAGACAACAAGAAGGGGCCAAACATTAATTATTTAATGGCAACAGATGTTGCGACTGAAAACGGTAAAGCTTTATAACCGAGAAAACACCTATTTGTCCCCAGTGCATGTCAGAATATACAAAGTCAGCAGTAACCCAAACTCTCCTTCTCAAGCAGGATTTATCTTGCTTTGCCTGTGTGTCCATTTTGATTCTTGACGGACATATTTTGTTTGTTCGTTCGGTTTGTTCGTCTCCGGTGACGTTTACGGATACGAATCGAACCCTTCCCAGTTTGCCTATAGATGGGGGGAGGGATAGCTCAGTGGTTTGAGCATTGGCCTGCTAAACCCAGGGTTGTGAGTTCAATCCTTGAGGGGGCCATTTAGGGATCTGGGGCAAAAATTGGGGATTGGTCCTGCTTGAGCAGGGGGTTGGACTAGGTGACCTCCTGAGGTCCCTTCCAACCCTGATATTCTATGATTCATGGATTTCAAGGCCAGAATCGTCCATTGCGAATATCGACCCTGAAGTCCTGTATCACCCAAACTGCAGAACGGCCGCCAAATAATTCCTAGAATTGGTCTTTTAGAACGTCCCAGCTTGACTGAAAAGTCGCCCGTGATGGGCAACCCACCGTGACCCTTGGTCAGATTGTTCCAGGAGTGAATTACGCTCACCGTTAAAAGTGGACACCTGATTTCCAGGCTGAATTTGTCCAGCTTCAATGTCCAGCCACCGGATTGTGTTAACCCTTTGAGTGCTAGGGTGGAGAGCCCGTTACTAAATATCTGTTCCCCCTGGAGACACTTTGAGACAGGGATCAATTCACCCCTTCACCTTCCCTTTGTTCAGCCAAACAGCTGGCGCTCCTGCCGTCTCTCGCTGTCTGCCATTGAATCATTCTCGTGTGATTGATCCACATCCTCCCTGAATTGCGGGTACCGGAACCGGATGCGGGATCCCAGTAGCGGCCGCATCAGGGCCAGATCCGGAGGCCAAATCACCTCTCTGCTCCCACTCGATAGTCGCCTGTTTATACACCCCAGGGTCGCCCCAGTGCTGTGGGCCCCGCATCCTCCATGCTCCCCAAATCCTGCGTTCCCTGCTCCTGTCTCTCTCCCACGGCACACACAACCCAACCCCCCCATCCCGGCACCCCAGTTTAACTCACCCGCCTACATCTGGTTGGAGAAGGAAGTGGGGGCAGCCTGGCCGTACCCCCCCTGCTGGCTGTAGGGGTCGGGCTGCCCGTAGCCCTGCTGGTTATACTCCGGCTGGTAGCCGCCTTGCTGGCCGTACGAATCCTGCTGCACGTAGCCAGAGCCCTGGTTGTAGGAGTCGGCGTAGGTGTCCGGAGCCGGCTGCTTCTCCGGGGCGGCCGGCGGGTACTTGGCAAAGGGGGCGCTCCAGCCCGTCTCCTTAAACACGAACCAGAGATTTCCTGTCCACAGCACCAGGTTCAGGAAGCCAAAGACCTGGGTGGCAGGGGAGAAAGAGCGCGGGAAGGAAGGGTTAATGCACAGAGGGCAGGGGGTCCCCTCTAGGGGGCGCTGGCTCCCATCTGGCCCCAGAGTGGGGACTAGCTGGCTCAGGGGGCTGGGGAATGGGGCACGGAGCCTGCCCCCTTTAGGGGGCGCCGGTTCCCATCCGGCCCCAGGTCAGGTCCTGGCTGGCTATAGAATCATAGAATCATAGACTATCAGGGTTGGAAGGGACCCCAGAAGGTCATCTAGTCCAACCCCCTGCTCGAAGCAGGACCAATTCCCAGTTAAATCATCCCAGCCAGGGCTTTGTCAAGCCTGACCTTAAAAACCTCTAAGGAAGGAGATTCCACCACCTCCCTAGGTAACGCATTCCAGTGTTTCACCACCCTCTTAGTGAAAAAGTTTTTCCTAATATCCAACCTAAACCTCCCCCATTGCAACTTGAGACCATTACTCCTCGTTCTGTCATCTGCTACCATTGAGAACAGTCTAGAGCCATCCTCTTTGGAACCCCCTTTCAGGTAGTTGAAAGCAGCTATCAAATCCCCCCTCATTCTTCTCTTCTGCAGACTAAACAATCCCAGCTCCCTCAGCCTCTCCTCATAAGTCATGTGCTCTAGACCCCTAATCATTTTTGTTGCCCTTCGCTGGACTCTCTCCAATTTATCCACATCCTTCTTGTAGTGTGGGGCCCAAAACTGGACACAGTACTCCAGATGAGGCCTCACCAGTGTCGAATAGAGGGGAACGATCACGTCCCTCGATCTGCTCGCTATGCCCCTACTTATACACCCCAAAATGCCATTGGCCTTCTTGGCAACAAGGGCACACTGCTGACTCATATCCAGCTTCTCGTCCACTGTCACCCCTAGGTCCTTTTCTGCAGAACTGCTGCCTAGCCATTCGGTCCCTAGTCTGTAGCGGTGCATGGGATTCTTCCATCCTAAGTGCAGGACCCTGCACTTATCCTTATTGAACCTCATCAATATGGGGCTATGGGGGGCAGGGAATGGGGCACAAGGCCTGTCCCTTCTAGGGGGCGCCAGCTCCCCTCAGGGGGTCTGGCTGGCTGGGGAAGGGTCTCACCACGGAGGTGTTGAGTCCCGAGATGATGGGGTCCTTCAGCTCTTTGCACGTGTTCCCCTCTTTTTTGCAGACCTCCAGCCCCTCAATCACGTTGTCGGGGTCCGTTGCCAGCTTGACGTCGGAGAGACCCTTGGCCCAGGCACACGAGCTCACCAGCCACATGAAGGCGAAGACAGCGGTGACGACGAAATCCTGGGGAGAGAGCCGGGTTAGCCCCCTGCGTGGCCCCCCAATGCCTGGCCCTGCCTGCCGAGGGAGAGCGCCCCCTGCCCAACTCCCCGCTCCCTGTGCGCCCCAAACTCACGATCATGGGACCCTTGTTATTCTCCCGGTACTTGTTCTCCATGAAGAGGTAGACGACCGTGGCAGCCAGCGAGTACAGGAAGGCGAAGACCGCGATGGTGACGAAGAATTCAGCCGAGGAGGAGTAATCCCCCATGAGGAACACCTTCTCCACCTCGTGCCCCTTGCAGGCTGGGATGTCGAAATAGACCTGGTGGAGTCTTGAGGAAGGGGGTTGGGGGGAACATGAGGCAGTGGGCTCAGTCATGTGGTCCATATCCTTTATGTATAGCCCAGACCTCCCAGGAATAGAGCCCAGTGTCAACCCTGACCGCTAATGCAAAGATAAGGCAGTCTGTAGACAGAATACAGCCCCGGTCTGTGTAGGAGGCGTCAGTTCATATACAACAAATATCGACCAGTTTTGTATAGCAGATGCCAGTCAATATACTGTATATACAGCCCAGACCTCCCAGGAATACCACCCAATGTCAATCATGACAACTAACAAAAGACCAAGACTGTCTGTATACAGAATACTGCCCAGGCTGTGTCGGAGATGCCGGTCCATATACGGACCAGGTCTGTGTAGGAGGTGCTGGGCCATATATTTCTTATATCTAGCCCAGACCTCCAGGAATAGGGCCCAATGTGACCCTGATCACTAACACAAAGAGAAAGGCTGTCTGTTTACAGAATACAGCCCCATCTGTGTAGGAGGTACTGGTCCATGTATATAGTAAATATGGACCAGGGCTGTGTAGGAGATGCTGGCCAATTATATTGCATATATATAGCCCAGACCTCCTAGGAATAGCACACAATGTCAACCCTGACCATGAACACAAAGACAAGGTCAGTCTGTATACAGAATACTGCCTGGCCTGTGTAGGTGGTGCTGGTCCCTATACGGGATATACATACCAGATCTGTATAAGAGATGCCAGTTCATACACTGTACAGCCCAGACTTCCCAGGAATAGCAACCCTCATAAATCCTGACTGTAACTCAAAATTGAGAGCAGGCCGTGCAAAAAATGAAGCCCTGGTCTGTACAGAAGGAACCACATCATATACTCTACAAATACAGCCTGGGCTTCCCAGGGACAGAGCCCAGTGTGCATCCTGATTTCTACCTGAAAGTCAAGGGCAGGAGTCTGCACACAGAACACAGCTGCGCTCTGTGTAGGAAGCACCAGGCCATATACCATATATATAGCCCAGTCTGCCAAGGAGATGCTGGTCCATATACTATAAATACATCTCCAGCCTCCCAAGAACAGTGCCTACTGTAAATCCTAATGCCTATCTCAAAGACAGAGGTCATCTGTATACAGAACACAGGCCTGGGCTGTGTAGGTGGTGTCAGTCGATATACTGTATATACAGCCCAAGCTTCCCGGGAATAGTTCCTATTATTAATCCTGACTGCGAAGTGAAAGTCAAGGGCAGTCTGTATATAGAATACAGCCTGGAAATAAGTTGTCAGTTTTTAATTGGAACAATTGACCAAGGCGATGCTGGTCCATATACTGTAAATAAAGCCCTAGCCTGTATAGGAGGTACCAGTCGATATGCTGAATACACAGCCCAGGCCTCTATGAGGCAAAGTCAGTGTGAATCTCAGATGCTATCCCATCCCAGTCTTGAAACATCAAAAGTCTCCAGGTCCCTACGCAGCGTAGCAGCCCACCAGCCGGTCCCTATGCAGTATAACGCCCAGCTCACCTGAATGGGTAGCCAAACTCCACTTCGATGTTCAGGTTGCTCTCGCTTTTATTCACACACTCAACGCTGAGGCGAAATTCCCCACTGTAGGTCCCGCAGGTGGCGAACGCAAAGATAGCAAAGAGCTGTGGGGTGAGATGGGGCGGGTGAGACCACAGGGGTGCTGCAGGAAGTGGGGCAGGAGAGCTGGCTGGGGGGGGGAGCTCCCAGCTCCTCCGGCCTCTCCCGGCGGGGGTCGCTGTGGGGAGCAGGGTGGGAGCGCCGGCTGGTGTTAGGATTAATAACCCTGCCTCCGGGACGGGGAGGCGGGTAGAGCGGAGAGGAATTGTGGGTAAGAAGGGTTAGCTGGGTCCCGCCCCCTCTAATCCTCCCAGAGAGCTGGGAAGAGATAAGAACCTGTCTGACCCAATTGTCCATCTGTCTACGTCAGCCACACTCCTCTGTTCTCATGGGTTCCTCCATCCTCCCCCCGACCCCGCGCTGGAAGTGGAGGGGGGCCGGATATCAGGCTGGAGGGGCCCACAGGTCTGATCCGGGGGCAAATGACTCCAGAACCAGCAGGGTCCACGGGCACCTGGAATCGTTCCCCAACCAGTTGGGTCAACGGGTTCATAATACGGCAGAAATGTCAAGCGAGTGGGTCTGGAATCACTCCAGAACTGGCAGGGTGGGGAGGGCCAGGAGCCGCTCCAGAACCGGCAGGGGGACCGGGAGCTAATCCAGAACTGGCAGGGGTGGGGGACTTGGGAGCTGATCCAGAACCGGAGAGCAGGTGGGGAGGGCCAGGAGCTGCTCCAGAACCAGCAGGTGTGAGGGATTCGGGGACTGATCCAGAACCAGAGGGGGTGGGGGAGTCAGGGGCTACTCCAGAACCGGTGGGCCTCCCCCGGAGCCACTCCAGAACCGGCAGGGGGGAGGAGCTGCTCTAGAACCAGAGGGGATGAGGGGTGGGGTCGGGAGACGGTCTAGAACCGGCAGGGGGGTCAGGAGCCACTCCAGAACCGGTGGGGGGAGGAGCTGCTCTAGAACCGGGGGGGGGAAGTGTTGGGGTCAGGAGATGCTCCAGAACCGGTGGGGAGGGGGTCATGAGGTGCTCCAGAACTGGCAGGGCAGAGTAGGGGGGTCTGGAACTGCCCCAGAACCAGCAGGATTAGGGGTCTGGAATCTCTCATTCTGTCTCTGAGCTTCTCCGTCTCTGGTCTCCCCAAATCTGATGGGGTAACAGGATCTGATAACCGGGTTTTGCTGCACCTCCTTCCCCCAATCCTACAGCCCCTCCCACGCTGCCTGGCTCTGCGGGGGGGTGGGGGGGAACAGGGCCTGTCCCCTCTAGGGGCCGCTGGCTCCAAGCCCTAGGCCAGCTCAGAGGAAGTCCAGACAGGACCCCCCAACCTGAGGATCCTGAGGAGCCAGTTCCGGGGGACTCACCCATTCCAGCAGTTTCAGAAACCCCAGCGGTTCCTTGAGCATCCGGAATTGTCCCCCAGCCACGACCTGTCGGTCAAGGTGGAGAGAAAGGGGGATGGGGCACGGGGAGGGGGTGATATTAAAATATCTGACATCCCATCGTTTCCTGAACCCCTGCCCTCCCAGAGCCAGGGAGAACACCCAGGAGTCCTGGCTCTCAGCCCCCGCCCCCCCCCGCTCTAACCATTAGACCCCCACGCCTTTCCCAGAGCCAGGGAGAGAACCCAGGAGTCCTGGCTCCCAGCCCCCCCCCCCCCGCTCTAACCGTTAGACCCCACTCCCCTCCCAGAGCCGGGGAGAGAACCCAGGAGTCCTGACTACCAGCCCCCCCCCACTCTAACCACTAGACCCCACTCCCCTCCCAGAGTCAGGGAGAGACCCCAGCGCAAGACGGTTATTGAAGATCACAAGTTCCTACTAGGAAAAGCCTGCAGGAAATACCTCCCCCAAACACATACCCACAGCCTCCCAAACCTTTCCCCGCCCCCAAACTCACTGCCCCCCATCAACCGGAACCCCCCTTCTCCTCCTGCTGTAGGTGGGGTAGATGTTAAACCCCCAATTAATAAACAACCCTCCGATATCTGCACCCCCTCAACCCCCCCCACACCTGATGCAAGGATTGGGCTGCATCACCCCCACCAGCCCCCCAACCCCGATGCTGCTGGTGGGAGAAGATTCTGCCCCCCCCCGTTCATAAACAGCCCCCCCAAATTACCCTGAACCCCCATTGATGGCATTACACTTGCCATTTTGACTCTTGGCAGGGGTAAATATCCCTGAGCCAGACCCTCCCCATGGCAATCAGCCCCCCCCAATTATCTGCACCCCCATATTCCTCCAGCCAGCAGGCACCCGGTTGAATGCATCATCCCAGCCAGTCTCTACCGCAGCAGCGGGTGGGAGAATATTCTCGAGTGCCCCCCCCCATTCGTAAAGAGCCCTCCCCACACGTGAGCCCCACATCCCGCCCCCCCCCCCCCGCACCTGACCGTCATGGCAATGAACCCACTGCAGCAGCGCTCAGCCATCTTCCCTCCCCGCCCCCGCCCCTGCTGCAAATGGAGGGGGGGAATATTTGTAGTTCACCCCCCCACACACACATACACACACATCCCCCACTGCAAAATATCCGGTCACCTCCCCATCCCATCCCAGATGATCCCCCCTCAAGGCGTCCATCCAATCTGAACCCCCCCTTGCATCAGTCTCAGACCCCCACCATTTGCAGCACGGAAATATCCTAGCTCCTGACCCCCCCCTACACTCCCCACTGCAATCTGCCTGCAGCCAATCTGTGCCCCCCCATGCATCAATTTCAGATCTCCCCCATCTGCAGCTGGGAAATCTCCTAACCCCCCATTATAATCTCAGAGAATCGCGCCCATCTGTGCCCCCCCCAGCATCAATCTCAGATTCGCCCCCCCACAGTTGCAGCAGAGAAATACCCCAGCCTGCCCCACAGCCTGCCCCCCCTCCCTATATTTGCAGTGCGTTGCGTTTGAATGCAGCAGCAGCTGCTGCTGCTGCAAAAAAAACCCGCTAGGTAGGGATTGGGGGGTGCATGGAGGGAGTGGGGTGCATCTCGGGGGGGGCAGAGGGGGCCCCTTGCCCTGTGGGAAAAGCCCCCCCGTTTCCCAGATTGCTGTCTATGGTACTGAGCGAGCCAGGTGCGTACCTGATTGAGGACTTCCATCTTGGAGCTGTCTGGAGCAAGGCGGAGGGGGGGGGGCAGGGCTAGATCCGGAACAGCCGGGAGGGGGGTGCAGACGCAGGAGGGAAGAGCGGGGGGGTAGGGTGACGTCACGACGGGGGATGTCACTCCCTGGCAGAGGGAGCGGGAGAGATGGGGCGGGGGGGATTCAAATCCCAGAGCTGGGGGCTTGGAGCGAGGACTCCTGGGTTCTCTCCCGGGCTCTGGGAGGGGAGTGGGGTCTAGTGGTTAGAGCCGGGGGGCTGGGAACCAGGACTCCTGGGTTTTCTCCCCAGCTCTGGGAGGGGAGTGGGGTATAGTGGTTAGAGCAGAGCGGCTGGGAGCCAGGACTCCTGGGTTCTCTCCCCAGCTCTGGGATGGGAGTGGGGTCTAGTGATTAGAGCCGGGGGGCTGGGAGCCAGGACTCCTGGGTTCTATTTGAGGGCCGTAGGTCTGAAAGTCCCCCAACTCTCGCCCCCCAGTACAACTCATCTGGGGGGCTCCCCCTACTGGATGGGGGTGGGGCTTCAGCGAAGGGGGCGGGGCAGCTTGAGTAACCAGCGTCCCCCGACCAATGGGGGGTGGGGTTTGGGGGCGAATCCCTCCCCCTGCTGGGTTCTTTTCTCCGGCCCCTCCCCAATGGGTCACCCCCCTGGCTCCTTTCCTCTAGGGGGAGGTCCAAACAGAGGGCCAGGAACCCACCCCGGCTGAGTCCTGAAGGCCTGGGGTCTCCCTGGTGCCTTCGCCCGCCCCCAAGGTCTCTCTCCTGCCCTGGGCTCAGATGGGAGCTGGCGCCCCCTAGAGGGGAAAGGCCCCAGGTCCCATTCCCCGACCCCCTGAGCCAGCCAGTTCTCCAGAGGCCCCACCACCCAGCCCAGGGCCCCACCGCTTCCAGCCCCTCCCCTCCGCCTTGCCCCGGCCCTGCCCCTCCCCTAGACCCACCCACACCCCTAGCTCTGCCCTTTGCTCCGCCTCCAATGTGAGTTCCAGACCCGCCCACATCCTTAGCCCCACCCCTTGCCCCCTCCCTGACCCGCCACTTAGCACCCGTCCCTTGGCTACTGCCAGCCCCTCCCCTAGCCCCACCCATACCCCTCGCCCTGGGGCCCTCACCTTCCCCCTGCTCCTCCCCCTGCGCCAGCCCCACCCCCTGGGCCCAACCCCACCCCCTCACCCCAGCCCTTCCTCTGTTCCTGCCCCTGGCTCCACCCCCTCGCCCCAGCCCCACCCTTGCTCCTGCTCCCAGCCCCACCACCTACCTCCAGGTATGAGGGCCAGTAGGTAGGTCAGCGCTTGGCCTGGTGCCCTCCCAGCCCCCCATTGGGGTGGGGTTGGAGAGGGGTGGGGTGGGAGACAGAGCCAGGGACCTCCCACCACCATTGCACCAGCGGGGCTGATGGAGCCAGGTGTCCCCCACCTGAACGAGTGAAAACGGGAACGAAGGAATGAAGAAGAGAACAGAGGGACAAATGGAAAGGGAGGACAAAGGAATGAAGAAATGAAGGAAGGAATGAGAGAACAGAGGGGCAAATGGAAAGGCAAGAAATGACCAACACAACACAAGAGAGACCCGATGAACCAATGGAAAGAGGGAAGAAATGAATGAAAGAAAAAAGGAAGGAAGAAATGAGACAACCGATGGACGAATAGGAAGAACAAAGAATTGAACGAATCAAAGGGCAAAGGAGGAACAAATGAATGAAATAAGAAATGAGAGAGCGAACAAAACCACGAAAGGAAGAACGAACCAGTGGGGAAAGGAAGAGTGAAGGAGAAAAACAACAAAGAAAAGTAAAAGGAATGAACGGAGAAGGGAAGAACAGGAGGAAGAAAAACAGGGAGAATACAGTAAAAACGGAAGGAAGTGGGGGAGAGATTGAAAGAGTGAACCCAGGCATCCGGGCCAAACCCCAGGGTGTCAGAACCGTGAAGGAGGGGAAGGAAAACATGGCAGCTGGACAGAAGGACACCGGACAAGATACAGACAGAAAGCACCCCAAGGAGTGACCCCTGCTCAGCTCCCCCCATGGGGCCTTGTGGGGAGCACTGCCCAGCTGATAGGAGGTGGGGCGAACCAGAGCCCCACTCCAGCACTGAACTCCAACAGCCAGGGTGTGAACCCAGGTGTTTGGGCTGAACCCCAATTTGGGGACCCGCAGTTTAAGGGAGCTGTCCCCGTGCAGCGTTATGTGCGGCTGTTCCCCAACCACCCTGCCCCAGAGACAGCTGCATCATAGAATCATAGGACTGGAAGGGACCTCGAGAGGTCATCTTGTCCAGTCCCCTGCACTCATGGCACGACTAAGTATTATCTAGATCAGTGCTACTCAAAGTGGTGGTCTGCGGACCGGCGCCGGTCCGCGAGCCATTGGCTGCCGGTCTGCGCACACATTGGGAAAAAAACTGCCAGTCCCCCACATCAGATAGCTTGAGAAGCACTGATCTAGACCATCCCTGACAGGTGTTTGTCTAACCTGCTCTTCAAAATCTCCAGTGACAGAGATTCCACAACCTCCCTGGGCAATTTATCCCAGGGCTTGACCACCCGGACAGGTAGGAAGTTTTTCCTAATGTCCAACCTAAACCGCCCTTGCTGTAATTTAAGCCCATCGCTTCTTGTCCTGTCCTTAGAGGTTAAGAAGAACGATTCTTCTCCCTCCTCCTTGTAACAAACTTTTATGGACTTGAAAACTGTCATCATGCCCCCTCTGTCTTCTCTTCTCCAGACTAAACAAACCCCAGTTTTCCAATCTCCCCTCATAGCTCTTGTTTTCTAGACTTCTCATCATTTTTGTTGCTCTTCTCTGGACTTTCTCCAATTTGTCCACATCCTTCCTGAAATGTGGCGCCCGAACTGAACACAAACCTCCAGTTGAGGCCTCACCAGCGCGGAGTAGAGCGGAAGAATCACTTCTCGTGTCTTGCTTACAACACTCCTGCTAATCCAGCCCAGAAGGATGTTCGGTTTTTTTGCAACAGCGTCACACTGTTGACTCATATTTAGCTTGTGGATCCACTCTGACCCCCGGATCCCTTTCCGCCGTGCTCCTTCCTCGGCGGTCATTTCCCATTGTGTGTGTGCGACTGATTGTTCCTTCCAAAGTGGAGTACTTTGCATTTGTCCTTATTGAATTTCATCCTATTTACTTCCGACCATTTCTCCAGTTTGTCCAGATCATTTTGAATTTTAATCCTCTGCTTCAAAGCACTTGCAACCCCTCCCAGCTTGGTATCGTCCGCAGACTTTATCAGTGTGCTCTCTATGCCATTATCTAAATCACTGATGAAGATATTGAACAGAACCGGACCCAGAACCGATCCCTGCAGGACCCCACTCGTTCTGCCCTTCCAGCATGACTGTGAACCACGGATAACGACTCTCGGGGAACCGTTTTCCAACCAGTTTTTCACCCTCCTTACAGGAGCTCCATCTAGGTTGCTTTTTCCTAGTTTGTTTAGCAGAAGGTCACAGGGGACAGTATCAAAAGCCTTACTAAGGTCCAGATATACCACGTCTACCGCTTCCCCCTATCCACAAGGCTTGTTACCCTGTCACAGAAAACTATCACGTTGGTTTGACACAATTTGTTCTTGACAAATCCAGGCTGACTGTCACTTATCACCTCATTATCTTCCAGGTGTCTGCAAATTGATTGCTTAATGATTTGCTCCATTATCTTTCCGGGTACAGAAGTGAAGCTGACTGGTCTGTAATTCCCCGGGTTGTCCTTATTCCCCTTTTTATAGATGGGCGCTAGCTTTGCCCTTTTCCAGTCTTCTGGAATCTCTCCCGTCTTCCGTGACTTCTCAAAGATAATTGCCAGTGGCTCCGATATCTCCTCAGTCAGCACCTTGAGGATTCTGGGACGCATTTCATCGGGCCCTGGTGACTTGAAGACATCTAACGTGTCTAAGAAATTGTTAACTTCTTCTTTCCCTATTTTAGCCTCTGACGCCCCCCATTGTCACTGGCATTCACTACGTTAGCCGTCCGATCACCACCAACCTTCTTGGTGAAAACCGAGACAAAGACGTCATTAAGCACCGCGGTCATGTTTCGTTCGTTGTTTTCCCCCCCTCACTAACGGGCCTACCCTGTATCTTGGGTCCTCCCCTGCCCCTGGAGGCCAGGCTCTCCACTCCTCCTCCCGCGTCACGTAGCTTTGCTCCTGCACAGTCTCTTCACCATACTCCCGGATTGGAGTGGGATTTTCATGCGCCGTAAGGTCCTGTCGGAGCTCCGCCTAGACAGACACAGACATCAGGAACCCAGGCATCCTAGCTCCCAGCCCACCTCCCCGCCAACACAGACTCTAACCACTAGGCCCCACTCCCCTCCTAGTGTCAGGGATGGAACCCAGGTCTCCTGCCTCCCAGTCCCCTCTGCTCTAACCTCTTGATCCCGCTTCCTCCCCACCCCAGAGCTGGAGAGAGAACCCAGGAGTCCTGGCTCCCAGCCCACCCCCCACAACTGCCAGAGCACACCCCCTCTCAGAGCAGGGAAAGAACCCAGGCGTCCTGCCTCCTACCTCTCTGGCTTTTCTGTCAGTTGCTCAGCGAGCTGCAGAGAGGGAGGATGGTGAGATGCCACCAGTGCAGAGTCACCCACAGACCCCCACACCCCACAACTTCCCCCAGGGGTCAGGGATCGGGGGTTCACCTCAGCCGGCCCCACTCACCTTCGTCAGCTCCGGGGAGATCTCGACCTGCTTCGCCAGCTGGTGGGGGAGGGCGCTCAGACTTGCGCCCCTCCAGCCTGGGACCCTCCCTTTGCTCCCCAGATCCAACCCACAGATCCATCCGGCCCAGTATCCCTCTGTCCCTTTCCTGGCTAGGACCAATAAGCCCACATCTCCCCTTTTCACCCCGCACAATCTGCACTTGCTCCATCTTTGACAGCAGAGCTGGGAGGGGTTGTCACCTGGTGTCTGATCTGTGGGACCCGGGGCCCTGGCAGAGACCCCCTGCCCTGCCCCCAGCCCTGCAGCAAGGCGCCCCCCAGCGCCCAGCCCCGACTGCCAGGGGAGAGCGCCCCCCCAGTGAGCTGCAGCCCCTAGCCTGGTACCTTGGACAGCTCCTGTGGGGGGCATTCTGGAGCTGGCTGGGGAGTTAGTTTTGGAGCAGCGCTGCCACCGCCTGCAGGGGGCGACAGGGGGGCTAGATGAGGAGGTAGGGCAGAGACTGGCTCTGACTCCCCCCTGCATACATGTTCGTTTCCAGGGCACAGATCCCCCCGCCCCCCCGATGCCATTCCTGTCTGTCGCACAGATTCATTCCCCCCATCCACACACTGACCCAAAGCACCATATGCCCCCCATGCTGACCCCGACGTCACCCCTCCCATCCCAGGGGCAACCCCCACGCTCCCTCCCCCCATACAGCTTATCCCCCCTGCCCCCCTCCTCCGCAGAGGGTGCCAATTAGGGCAGTCCCAGAGCCAGGCATCCCCAGCTCATTAACCCCGTCCTGGCTCAGTTCCCTGCAACTTTCACAACAGGGGTTACAGCCGGGGGGGGGGGGCGCTGGGAGCCAGGACTCCTGGGTTCTCTGCCTGGCTCTGGGAGGGGAGTGGGGCCTCCTGGTTAGAGCGAGTGGGGGCGGCGCTGGGAGTCAGTGTTTGCCTGTGTCCCTGCCGGAGGGGACGATCCAGACCCGAGTTTGCCGGGTCTCAGCCCCAGGCCTCAGGGGCCAGCAGCTCTTCACCACGGGGCCCCAGGCTGCAGAAGTCACTGGGAACAGCTGGGAGGGTGGGAGGGATTTGGGGGCACTAGGCCCTGCCCTGTACAGCTCCTTCCCCCCCAGCTCCTGCCCCTCCTCAACCCCCCAGCCCCATACCCAACGCATCTGTCCCCCACCCCCGCGCCCTGCTCCCAGCCCCGCCCCCAGCAGCTCTCCAGCTCCGCCCCCTCTAGCCCCCCAGCTCCCAGCCCCCTCAAGCCCCGCCCCTTCACGCCCCCAGCCCCGCCCCTGCTCCCAGCCCCGCCCCTTTCAGCCCCTCCCCCAGCTCCCCAACCCCGCCCCCTCCCAGCTCCTGCGGGCGCTGAAGCTCCTCCCCCCAACAGGCCCCGCGCCCACTTCCGGCCTCGGCCTGTCGGCGGGCAAAAAACACCGCCGCCCCCGCCAGGTCTTTAAAGGCGTGGGTGACTTTACGGGCGGAGCATAGAGTTGCCGGGGAGGGCGAGGGAGAGAGCGTCGGCCAGAAGCCGGAAGTGGGGACCATAGAGAGGGGCCAGACACGGCCGGATGGGGGAAGAGAGTCGCGCCTAGAGGGCGGAGGATGATAGAGACTCTGGAGGGCGAGGGATAGCCGCCCCCCGTCACCTATGAAGCGGAAGTTATGACCATAGAGGCGCAGAGCGCAAGCCGGAAAGAGAGAGCGTCGCCAGCAGCACGGCTGTGACTTGAGGACCATAGAAATGTAGCAAGCGCGGGAGAGAGAGCGTCGGCCGCCAGACCGGAAGTGGTGACCATAGACCCTTACGGGATAGAGCGTCTCTTGTGAAACCGGAAGCGCGGTGACCATAAAGACATAGGCAGGGAGTGTCGCCTCCTTTGGTCCTCCAACAAGGGCTCCAGCGCCCCTTTCCCCATCCCAATTAGTGCAACCATTAATTAGCCTGAGTTATCGAAGATTTAGTGATACAGCGGGGAGGGGCTCTGCCCCCACTTCAGACCCACCCAGGCCAATTACTGGGACCCTTAATTAGCACTGATTAGCCAGACCCAATTAGCTAATTACCCTCAACTAATGAGAGCCCGGGGTGGAGGTGGGGGGACGCGCTCATTAATGGAGGGGACAGCGCCAGGAACCGTTAATGACCCAACCAGGGCCAATCCGCGCTGCCCAATTAACCCAGGGCTAATTAATGAGGCTGCAGCGCTAATGAGCAGCCAGGACTGGGGGCCACCTAATTAACACAGGGTTAATTGAGGCGGCCATGGTGCTGCCTCCTCAGATCCTCTACCCCCCATCCCCCGCTGCCTCCCCGGGGTCCCCCACCCATCGCCCCCAGGCCCGGCTCCCCCCGCCCCGTTGCCCCGAGCTCCCTTGCGTCGGCCCGCCCCGCTCCGTGCCTCTTGGCCACGGCACGCCCCTGGCCACGGCACCCTGGGGCTCGCCCCCCTGCCAGGCCAGCCCCAGGGCATCCCTGCCAGCCCTGGCGGGGGTGCCTCAGCCCCGGAGGAGTGCCCGCGTCTCGCGCCAGGTCTCAGGCTCAGTTGGACGTGCCAGGGCCGAGCAGGAGGGCGGGAGTCCCAGGGGCTCCGTCTCGGAGGCCACATGGCCAACCCCGGGGGAAGATCCGGATGCTGGGGGGGGGCTGCCCCGCTAACGGGGCTGGGGCGCAGCTCAATGGGCTCTGCTGGACTCGGCGCTCAAACCTGGCCTACATCCGTGCAGGCAGCCGAGCGTGGGAGGAATTAGGCTTGGGCTGCCTGGCCTAGGTGCTGGGGGCACGGAGACAAGGTGGCGGGCTCAACCCTCCCCACGAGCTGCCCCTGGCTCCTTGTCGCTTCCAGCCCTGGCCGGCGGGCGCCGGAGAATCTCCGATTTCCGGTGCGAAAGAGCCAGGAGCCTGCGGGGCAGTGGCCAGCGCCCGCAAATATGGCCCCAGGGCCCCCCGAAGCCCGAGAGAGCAAAGGAATCGTCGACCCCCGCCCCAAATCAGACTCTGGACACGGGGCCGTGTTAGAAAATTGTCAGCGGCCTGGGTTTATTTATAAGCGTCTCAAAGCGAATATTTATTTCCATGTCTCGGTACAAAACCGGGGAGGGAGGTACGGGTGGAGTTGGGGTCAGAGCCAGTCCCCCCCACAATCTAATACAGCTGTCACACACACCCCAGAAGGCTGCTGGTCCCCTCTCATGCACCCCAATAGCCACAGCTCCCCCAGCCCCCTTCTTCAACCCAGCCCTCCCTTTTCTATCTGTAACCTCCCCGCTCTTTCCCTCCATACAACCCAGCCCCCCAAGCTGCGCTACACAGCAGCACCCCCCAAAAACTCCCCATCCTGTTTTCAGCCATGCCATCTCCTCCCCCCATATCACCCCACACCTTCCCCCTTTGAACCTACCACCTTCCCATCCCTAGAGGGGACAGGCCCCATGCCCCATTCCCCCCCCCCCCAGCCAGCCAGCACCCTGGGCTGGGGCTGGAGGGGAGCTGCCCCCTAGAGGGGAAATGAAGGGGGATCCTTCATCTGCATCCCCAAAGTCAGAGACCTGTAGGGGTTGTTGGCGGCTGGCTCGGTAGGGAGCATGGAAAGGCAAATGAGAACCCCCTGAACCCCGGCTTGTACGGGCCAGGAAAGGGTTATAATTTTCTCTTTAAAAAAACAAAATAGGATTTGTATAAAATAAAAGCATTTTAAAAAAATTCCCCTCCTACCGTGTCACCCCAAAATCTGCCTGAGTCCCCCACAAGACATAGATCCCCCCCAAAAAACTCATCACCCCTATTTAGGGGACATATACCCAATGGGGCTATGGAAAGGACAGGGCTCAGCAGTGACTCCCCCGCTCATATGTTTTTCTGGTGCCACTTTTGGGGGGGCCATGGAAGCTTAGAGCCCATGAGTCACTCCTCCAAATGTCACCCCAAAATGGCAGGGAATTTGGGGGAGATAAATGTGGGTGTTCGGAAGTTATTCGGCACCCCCCAAAAGAGAGAACGCCGTTATTAGTTGATCCCCCAGGCTTGCAGGATTTGGCTTACAGCTGTTTCATTCCCCTTGTACCCCATTTTCTGAAGGAGCACCCCTTTTAATTCCCCCAGTAGAGCACATTTTGGGGTGCATTTGGGGGAGTGCCTCAGTGCCCCATTTTCTGAAGGGACACCCCATAGCTAGACACCCCAGGAGTACAAGTTTTGGGGTACACCTGTTTTATCCAGGGGACCCCTCATACATAGCTCCATGAAGCTCATGTTGGGAGTACACACTCAGAAGGGGGGGAAATGTATTGGAAGAAGCTGGAACTAGGGACACCCCCATCCCAAAATTGGGGTGTACAGCCCCCTTGGGAATGAGCTGACACCCACTGGTTTGGGGGGGCCGTGTGGGGGCTGATCAGCCCCCTCCCCCAATGGCCACACCCCAATTTTGTCCCTCTTAGGTTTCAGGGCACATGGCTCTGTTCACAGTGCAGGCTCAGATGAACCCCGATATTAACACAGCTGTGGGGAATAGCTCCTTTTGGGGGTTCCCCATCACAAGCACCCCCACATACACAGTCTGTTAGGGAGGGGCCATGGGGCCCCCCTGACCCCCAAGTAGGCTGCAGGGGGGGTTCCCTGATGCTCCACAATCAAGGTTGGGGGGGAAGGGAGGAGTAGTTTAGGGGAGGCGTGCGCATAAGGGAGAGGGGTGTGGGGGGGGGTCATCCATTGAGAACAATGGAGAGTGGCAGAAGTGTGAGAGGAAGGGGCGGAGCCTGTAGGAAAGGGGCATGTCTTGCAGGAAATGGGTGGAGGCTATGGCTAGAGGGCGGGGACTGCATATAAGGGGTGGGGCCTATGAAAAAGGGGTGTGGTCTGGAGAGGGCAGGGCTTCTGTGGGGAGAACAAAGTGGGGGGAGCTTGGGAACAGATAAGGGGCAGGGCCTACACAACAGGGCAGAGAGGGAGGGTAAAAGGGGCAGAGTCTGAAACTCTGACACCCAGTCCCTCCTGCTAAAAGGGGTGGAGCCTCTGTGATGGGGAGGAGCTTGAGGAGGGGGTGGAGCTTTTGGAACTCAGGTGCTGCCCACTGACAGCTGGGGTAGGGCCTATACAATAGGGCGGAGCTTGAGCTGAGGGGGAGGGGCTTACGAGCCTGGGGCGCTGCCCATGGAGCGAAAGCGGTGGGGCCCACACACTGGGATGGAGCTGGAGAGAAAGGGAGGAGCTTGCAGAGCCTATAAAAGAGGGGGGCAGAGCCTGGAGACAGCCAGGGGGCGGAGCCCGATGGGAGAAGAGGTGTGGCTCCCCTGGCTCCTCCCACCCCAGAGGGGCGGGGCCAGGATCAGGAATCCTCCTCCATGCTGAAGCTGCTGCGGCGGCTGGAGCCTTTGGAGGCGCCGGGGGAGAGGGATGACAGCAGGGGGTCGGAGGCCCCCAGGGGTGACAGGGGCCCCCCGTCCTCCATGAGAATGTCCTCCAGGCCCCCGTCAGCCCCCAGCCCCAGGGGGAAGCCCAGCCCGGCCTCCCCCAGCTCTTCCGAAGAGAAGGCCAGGTCCAGGAGGCAGGCGGCAGAAGAGGCGGGATCCGGGGCGCAGGAGGGGCCCCCCAGGAACGGAGGGGGGCCAGGGCCCTCTGGCTTGGCGCCCTCCCCAGTGCCCCCCAGGGGCAGCAGCCCTGCCGGGGAGGTGAGGGGCAAGCCGTGCAGCTGGGCTTGCATCTCCAGTTCCTGCAGGGGGAGAAAAGGGGTGGTCGGCAGCGTGCCCCCTGCTGAGCCCCCCACTGATCCGCCCCACTCCCCAGCCCCACGGTGCCCCCCCTAGCGCCCGGCTCTGACTGCCGGGGAGAGCGCCCCCAGCCCAGCCCCCCGCCCCGCTCCCCAGCCCCATGGTGCCCCCCCCAGCGCCCGGCTCTGACTGCCAGGGGAGAGCGCCCCCAGCCCAGCCCCACAGCGCCCCCTGGCTGACCTGCACCCGGAGCTGCAGGCTGCGGTTCGCTTGCTCCAGTTTGCGCTGTCTCAGCTCCATCTCCTTGGCACGCTGCTGTTCCTTCTGCAGCTTGCGGATGTAATCCACGGAGGCCTTCAGGATCGTGCCTTTGTTCCAGCGCATCTCCCTGGGGACAGGAAAGGAGCAGGGGGGGCTGGGACCAGGACGCCTGGGTTCTCTCCCTGGCTCTGGGGGGGCGGGTCTGGTGTTGAGAGAAGGGGGGACAGCGCCACCCCCCACCCCCGTCCCACACACACTTACGGGTCATTGGATTTGGGAATGAGGGTTCCCAGCTCCTTGATTCGGTCGTTGATGTTGAATCGTCTGCGTCTTTCAACTGCAGAGGGAGAATTTGCAGCTCAGACGCCCTAGGCCCAGCCAGCCCGGGGTGCCCCCCCACCTGCTGTCCAGCCCCCAATTCCTGCCACACACCCCTCCACGATTAACATCCAGGCCTCCCTGAACCTCTTCACCTGCGTCATGTGGCTGGGAGTTCCCCTGGCCAGCGCCAGCACGATTTCTCATTCAAGTGTGACCCCGCTCCCCGCATGGGGGCAATGAGGGGTTGGGGTCCTGGGACTCCCCCCCCCACAAATATCCGTGCCACCCCCCAAACTGAAGCCCCTCCAGAAGGATCTACCCCCTGGGGGGGGAGGGACCACACTCACTCAGGTTGTGATTGTCTTTTTTCTGCCTCTCCTTCATCAGCGCTTTGGCTTCGTTCTCTGTAACCGGGGAAGAAGGGAGTGTGTCAGCGGGACAGACAGACTGGTGTCTGGAAAGACACAGCACCCACCTCCAGGGAAGGGGGGGGGCAAGCGCCCCCTGCCATGCCCCCCTCCCCCTCTGCCAATCCCCACAGCACGGAGCCCCCTAGCATCCGGTACCTGACAACTCTGTCTTGATGTTGGGCAGGTCGGCGGGGCAGGAGTTGCTGACCGGGACAGCTGAATCCGGGAGCCCCGGGCTGCTGTAAATCTCCAGCAGGTTCCCGCCCACCGGCAGCTGAGCGGGAGACAAGGAGTTAAAATTAATTGCGGGGCAGTGACGCCTCCAGGCCTACGGGGGTGCTGTCTGGCCCGGCCGCTACCTTGCAGGATGCCTTAAAGGGGTGGCGTCTTACAGGGGCAATGGCCCATCTTGGCAGGGAGGGTCCCGCCCTCCCAGGCACCCTTAAAGGGGTGGAGCCTCAGTTGGCCCCCACCCCCCAGTTGGCCTTAAAGGAGTGGAGCCTCAGCCAGGCTTAAAGGGGGCCGCACACCTGTTGCCCTTAAAGGGGCGGAGTCCACACCAGCCACCACCTCCAAGTCACCCTTAAAGGGATGGCATTCCCGTTCCTACCTCCCCAGCTGCGGGGACCTCCTTGCAAGCCCCCCCCAGACCCTGCCCCCCATTACCGTGCTGGGCAGCTGCAGCCCCCCGTCCACAGACATGTAGTTCAACATCTCGTCATTGTAGCTGGACTCCAGGCTGATGATCTCATCGATGACATCATCAATCTGGGGAGGGGGGGCCATTAGACGGGTTTCCCGGGGTGGAGGGAAAGAGTGGGTGTCCCTGCCCCACCCCCCCACAGTGTGCAGGGAGTGGGGTAGGTTGGGAGGGTGGGAGAGGGGCAGACGGGGAGGACGGCTGGGATGGGGGCAGCAGGAGCACAGAGGAGTGGGCTGGGGGGCTAGGATGGGGGGAAGGGAAGAGGCTGCAGGCATGGGGGAAGGAAAGGGGGCTAGGCTGGGGGTCATGGGGGAGCAGAGGGGCTGGATGGGGGCAGGGATTCATGGCAGGGGCACAGAGGGCGAAAGAGAAGGGGGTTGGAGGGAATGGGGGCGCAGAGCGGGCACAGGGGTTGGATGGGGGCAAGGATTCAGGGCGGGGGACGGATGGGGACACGGTGAGCAGAGGGGCTGGATGGGGGGCAGGGTTCGGGACAGGGGCACGGCGGGGGGGGGACCCCCCACTCACCTCCTTCTCCGAGTTGGAGCCGATGTGCAGCATGGCCATGGGGCTGTTGGGGGCGCTGCCGGGGCCCGAGGCGGCCTGCTGCCGGGGGGGCAGGCTGTGGGGCTCGGGGGCCGAGGCAGCCTGGGGGGAGCGGGCGGGGGCCCCGGGGCTGGAGCCCGCCAGGGCCTGGGCGGCCAGCTTGCTGCCCATGGTGGTGGAGAGATACTGCTTGACCTGCTGGCGCTGGGCCTCCTGGATGTGGTACCGGGTCGGGTTCTCCAGGTGGGTCTGGACCTGGCGGGGCAGAACAGGGGCAGTTAGGGGTGAGCCCCTCCCCGCGCCCCCCCCAGCCAGCCAGCCAGCCCCTGAATGCCTAGAGGGGACAGGCCCCTGCCCCATTCCCCGCCCCCCTGAGCCAGCCAGTCCCTGCCCTGGGGCCGGGTAGGAGCCGGCGCCCCCGAGAGGGGACAGGCCCCTGCCCCATTCCTCGCCCCCTTGAGCCAGCCAGTCCCTGCCCTGGGGCTGGGTAGGAGTCGGCGCCCCCCAGAGGGGACAGGCCCCTGCCCCATTCCCCGCCCCCTTGAGCCAGCCAGTCCCTGCCCTGGGGCCAGGTGGGAGCCGGCGCCCCCCAGAGGGGACAGGTCCCTGCCCCATTCCCCGCCCCCCTGAGTCAGCCAGTCCTGTCCTGGGGCCAGGTGGGAGCCGGCGCCCCCCAGAGGGGACAGGCCCCAGCCCCATTCCCCGCCCCCTTGAGCCAGCCAGTCCCTGCCCTGGGGCCGGGTGGGAGCCAGCGCCCCCCAGAGGGGACAGGTCCCTGCCCCATTCCCCGCCCCCCTGAGCCAGCCAGTCCCTGCCCAGGGGCCGGATGGGAGCCGGCGCCCCCCAGAGGGGACAGGCCCCAGCCCCATTCCCCGCCCCCCTGAGCCAGGCAGTCCCGCCCTGGGGCTGGCACCCCCCACCCCCTGTGGGGCAGGGCCCCGGGCTCTCACCTTGAGCACCTCGACCGGGACCTGGGCAGCGGGGCGCGGCAGGGGGCTGCTGACGGAGATGGCCGGGGTGGGGGGCGCGGGGTTGGGGGGCAGGAACTGGGCCGCCTGCTGCTGCTCCCGCCGCTCCTGCTCCTGGGTCTGCGCCCGCATCAGCTGCTGCCGGAGCAGCACCCGCGAGGACGCCATGCTGGGGCCGGGGGGGTCCCCTGGAGCTGGGGGGGCCAGCGGCTGCAGGGGGGCGGCCGGGGGGCTGGGTGAGACAGACAGGGTTAGAGACGGGGGGGCAGGCACAGAATCCTTCCCCCCCCGTACAGCCCCCCCCAAATCCTCCCACTCCCCCCCATACAGCCCCCCAAATCCTCCCCCCCCGTACAGCCCCCTCCTCTCCCTCCCCCCATTTCCTGCTCCCTGCCCACCCCCCACCCCCACCTGTGACTCGGCAAATTCCAGAACAGGACAAACAGGATTTGGGGGGGGGCACTTTCTCGCCTCCCCGCTCCCTGCAGTGCTCCTCACTCCCGACCCGCAGCCCCCTGCCAGCCCAGGCTGGCTCCCTCCCCCCCCACCCCACTGGGTGCAATGATGCCAGCCAGCCCCCAGGGGGAGCACATGTATTTCCTTTAGGTGGGTGCCACCATAATGGCCGTCCTTGCAGGGGGCTATGGAGGGGCCAAGCTAGGGAGGCCAATTCCCCGCCCCCCCACTACTGTCCACAGGCAAATAGCAAAGACGGCTAAAGACTGCCATCTTGGATTCAGTCCATGGGGCCGTTGGGGCCAATTTGGGGGTGGGGACTTGTATAATTGGGGGGGCTTTGCTCTCCCAGCCTCCCTTCTCTGCCCCCTGACAATCAGAGTCTGGGGTGGGAGGCTGCCCCAGGGAATGGGTCCCACCCCCCACAGCCATGGGCTGACATTGGGGTCATTGCATCTCCTTGGGGTTGGCAGGATGGGGGGGGGGGCAAAGCAGGGAGAGGGTGACAGGAGAGGGGTCCAACTAAAAGCTGCCCCAAAGATCCAAGATGGCTGCCCCAAAGATGGCCGCCTTACCTCCCGGAGATGGGCTGGCTTTTGAGCTCGTAGAAGTTGTCCCCGGCCAAGGAGAAGACGTTTTCTAAGTCAATGTCGGCGACGATGCCCGACTCAGGGAGCAAGGACTCGAGGCTGGAGTGGGGGGTGGGGGGTGGGACAGGGCGAGTGTGAATCCTCACGCATGGCCCTCGTGCAAATTTCCCACGGTGCGTCCCCACCTCGTGCCTCCCCGGAAGGCACAGGAGTTGCCCATGGGCGTTGGCCATGGGCGTCATTGTCATGAGGGGCTCACAAGCGCCCCCTACTGGCTGGTCCCTGCCACCAGATGCTTCCCCACCCCCTGCCCATCCATGTGCCAGGCCCTCGGGCAATGAGGGGTGGGGGGCAGGGGTGACCCCCCCCAGACACACTGGAGCAGGGGGACACTTCCTGGTTTGAGATTGACGCAGAGAGGGAGACCCAAGGTGGTGGGGTTTTGGGGACCCTGAAACGGCTGCTGGAGGGGCTCCCCAACACATGCATAACCCCCATCTGCCACTCATGCACCACAATCCTCCAACACACCCCACCCACACCACACACAACCCCCACTACAACACACCACCTGAACACACAACCTCCACACCACCCCAATACACAGCGCCACACACAACTCCCCCCATAACACACAGAGCACCCAAAGACACAACACACACACCACCCCAATGCACAACCCCTGGCACAACCCCACATACCAGCACAACACACGAACCCACACACAACTCCCCCCCACAACACACAGAGCACCCCAACACACAACCCCACAACCTCTGATAAAACCCCCCACGCCATCCCAACACACAACCTCATGACCCCAGACACAGCCCTGCACAACACTCCACAACACACAATCCCCGCAACACACACACCACCGCTATACACAGCCACCCCCACGACACACAACCCTCCCACACCACCCCAACATACAACCCCCCCACACACCCCTCTTGGCCCCAGAGACTCTCGCCTTCCGCACTCCAACCAGCAGCCCTGACAATACCGCAGAGACGCACAACTCCCGACAAACAACAACCGCCCTTCGCCAGACCCACTCCCCGTCCCGCCCGCACACCCAAGACATTTCATCAGCCCCCCCTCCCCCGCAATACCCACAAAACACCCCCTCCCCGGTTTCTTTTCTCTTGGGATCTCACCCCTGTAACCTGCAGGCTTCACCCTGTGTGGAGCAGGCAGGGATCTGTTACGGGATCCCTTGTGCAGCCCCAGCCCAGGATCCCAGGAGATCTCTGGCCAGGGCAGCCCTTGCCGAAAAGGAGAGGGGGCTGGGATCTAGTGGGTCCTTGGGGCAAATTTTTACCAGGATCTAGTCTGTCTCGGGGGATCTGTTAGCAGGAGCTAATTGATTCCTAAGAGAATGTCTTAGCCAGAGCTGAGATCTAGCTGATCCACCAGGGGAACCAGCTCTCTTTGTGGGATCTGGGATCCAGTTGATCCCTGGGACAAATCTCTAAACAGGAGCAGGGACCGAGTCTGCGCACGCCTGGGAGAAATCCAGCTTCCGGATCCACCACCCCTGGCTGCAAACGGGCCTTCCTCCCCGGCACCAACCTGAGCCAGATCTTTCAGGGGCAATCGTGGGGGGCCGTGTGTGGGTGTGGGGGGGTGTCAATCTCCCCCCTCCCCACTTTGGGATCAACCGATTCACTTCCCCAGAGCAAATCAACCCAGTGTGAACACCCCTCCCCTCCCGGCTAGGACCTGGAGAGCGCCAGGCAAAAAAGGCCAGAAGAGAAATTGGCAGATTTCACTAGTGGCCAGAGATTGGGGGGGGGGACCCCTTTGCCCAGCTCTAATCTGTCCGCCCCCAAGGATCAGACCCCGCCGGGGGTGGGGGGATTGTGGCTCCTGGCCTGCGGCCCAAGGGGGTCAGATACTGCAGTGATCTAGGGAGGGGGGAGCCGCCCATGGCTTTCCCACCACTCCCCAGGCTTGTTGCTTTTAATAGTAGGCGAAAAAAAATAAACAACGTGACAGGGGCCAGCAGGGGGCAGCACTGGGAGACAAGCACCTTCCCCCCCCCCCAAGGGACTGCCCCTGCCTTGTAGGACTCCCCCCGCCCCAGTAAACGGGGGCATTCGAGTAATTTAATGACCAGCCTGCCCCAAACCAAGACGGATGGGAGTCAGGACTCCTGGGTTCTCACCCCGGCTCTGAGAAGGGAGTGGGGTCTAGCGGTTAGAGCAAGGGAGCTGGGAGCCAGGACTCTTGGGTTCTCTCCCCGGCTCTGGGAGGGCAGTGATGTCTAGTGGTTAGAGCATAGGGGCTGGGAGCCAGGACTCCTGGGTTCTATCCAGGGGTGCTGGAACAATTTTTATGCGGGGGGGGGGAATTGAGGGGGGATGCCTTGACCCCAGATACTTACACAGCTCTTTGGAGGGGGTCTCAGCAGACAGCCTGCCCCTCCCCACCCCCATCTCAAGCCCCAAAACACCCCAGCTGGGGACGGAGTTCAAAGGGTCAAGGGAGTTTAGGCCTTTCCAGGCTTTTGGGGATTAAAATACACGCCCCCCCCAATACACACACACTTGGAAATTGCAATGATGAGAGTTATAGTCTTGTCTCCGCCCCCCCTCACCCCCCCCCATCAGTCAGGCCAGACACCCGCTTCTGCTTTCAATATGACATGGGGCAGGGGGCTGCGGGTTGGGAGTGAGGGGCACCAGCAGAGCGGGGGGGGGGGGGGTACGGGGGGGGCTGGGACTCCCAGTGGCGGAAGGAAATTGAATGGCTGGGAAAGACGCGGACTCAGCAGCTGGAGGGGAAGTCACGGGGGGTGGGGGTCAGCTCAGCTCCAGGCTGCCT